>NW_022155167.1:0-16621 GCF_001633185.2 Quercus lobata | reverse complement strand
TTTTTCTACAGTTTTTTTAGGAATTTTTCTACCCAGGTCCGAGTATTGAAGAATTCTGGCGGGTAAAAAGTTTTCTCCGATTTCTCGGCCTATTCTCATCCCGTTTTGGCTAAAATTAACGGCCGAAAAAAGGTCTTTGTCAGTTTTTTTGAATTTTTGCTATTTTTCGGAATTTTCTTGCCTTGGTCGAGCTGCAACTAATTATGGGACTAAAATTCTTTTTTTCTCTTTCTTGGCTTCTCTCAACCCGTTTTGGATAGATATAATGCCGAAATTTACTTTTTAAATTTTTTGAATTTTTTTCCTATTTTTTTTCGAATTTTCTAGCTCGGGTCGAGTGTGAAGGAATTCAGGACTAAAATTTTTTTCTCTCCTTTTCGGCCTATCTCATCCCGTTTTGGCCATAAGTAATGCCAGAAATAGGTTTTTTAATTTTATAATTTTTTTTGCTATTTTTTTCGGAGTTTTCTTCCCTAGGCCGAGTACGAACGGAATTCTCCACTAGAAGATTTTTCTCTCTTTCCCGGCCTATCTCATCCAATTTTGGCTAAAATAATGCCGGAAAGAGATTTTTCAATTTTTTAGTTTTTTTTTTCTATTTTTCTCGGATTTTATTGCCCGGGTCGTGTATGAACGGAATGTGGGACTAAAAGTTTTTTCTCACTTTCTCGGCGTATCTCATCCCGTTTTACCTAAAAGTAATGCCGGAAAGTGGTTTTTGAATTTTTTTGCTATTTTTTTAGGAATTTTCTTCCCCGAGCTGAGAATGAACGAAATTCTGGACTAAAAGATTTTTCTAGATTTCTCACCCAATCTCATCCCGTTTTGGCTAAAATTAGTGCCGGAAAGAGGTTTATTAGTTTTTTGAATTTTTTTGCTTTTTTATTCGGAATTTTCTTGCCCGGGTCCGGTATGAACGGAATTCGGGACTAAATTTTTTTTTTTTTTATTTCTCGGCCACTGTCAACCTGTTTTGGATAGAAATAATCCCGGAATCAACTTTTTAAATTTTTGTAATTTTTTTGCTATTTTTTTTGGAATTTTCTAGCTCGGGATGGGTGTGAACAGAATTCGGGACTAAAAGTTTTTTCTCTCATTTTTGGCCAATCCCATCCCGTTTTGGCGAAAAATAATGCCAGAAAAAGGTTTTTTTAATTTTTTGAATTTTTTTGCTATTTTTTTTGGAATTTTCTTCCTCAGGCCGAGTACGAACGGAATTCTGGGCTAAAAGATTTTTCTCGCTTTCTCGGCCTATCTCATCCCGTTTTGGCTAAAATTAATGCCGGAAAGAGGTTTATTAATATTTTGAATTTTTTGCTATTTTTTTCGGAATTTTCTTGCCCGGGTCGAGTATGAACGGAATTCGGGACGAAAATTTATTTGTCGCTTTCTCGGCCTATCTCATCCCGATTTGGCTAAAATTAATGCCGGAAAGAGATTTTTTAATTTTTTTTCTATTTTTCTCGGAATTTTATTGCCCGGGTTGTGTATGAACGGAATTTGGGACTAAAAGTTTTTTCTCACTTTCTCGGCCTATCTTATCCCGTTTTAGCTATAAGTAATGCCGAAAAGTGGTTTTTGAATTTTTTTGCAGTTTTTTTAGGAATTTTCTACCCCAGGCCGAGTATGAAGGGAATTCTGGGGGGAAAATTTTTCTCGATTTCTCGGCCTATCTCATCCCGTTTTGGCTAAAATTAATGCCGCAAAGAGGTTTGTAAATTTTTTTGAATTTTTTTGCTTTTTTTTTTTTGGAATTTTCTTGCGCTGTTTGGGTATCAACGAAATTCGGGACTAAAATATTTTTTTCTCTTTCTCGGCCTCTCTCAAATCGTTTTGGATAGATATAATGCCGAAATTAACTTTTTAAAATTTTTGAACTTTGTTGCTATTTTTTTGGAATTTTCTAGCTCGGGTCGAGTGTGAACGGAATTTGGGACTAAAAGTTTTTTCTCACTTTCTCGGCCTATCTCATCCCGTTTTAGCTATAAGTAATTCCGGAAAGTGGTTTTTGAATTTTTTTGCAGTTTTTTTAGGAATTTTCTACCCCAGGCCGAGTATGAACGGAATTCTGGGGTAAAAAGTTTTCTCGATTTCTCGGCCTATCTCATCCCGTTTTGGCTAAAATTAACGCCGGAAAAAGGTTTGTCAGTTTTTTGAATTTTTTTGCTATTATTTTCGGAATTTTCTTGCCTTGGTCGAGCATGAACTGAATTTGGGACTAAAATTCTTTTTTCTCTTTCTTGGCTTCTCTCAACCCGTTTTGGATAGATATAATGCCGGAATTTACTTTTTAAATTTTTTGAATTTTTTTCCTATTTTTTTTCGAATTTTCTAGCTCGGGTCGAGTGTGAAGGAATTCAGGACTAAAATTTTTTTCTCTCCTTTTCGGCCAATCTCATCCCGTTTTGCCCAAAAGTAATGCCAGAAATCGGTTTTTTAATTTTATAATTTTTTTTGATATTTTTTTCGGAGTTTTCTTCCCCAGGCCGAGTACAAACGGAATTCTCCACTAGAAGATTTTTCTCGCTTTCCCGGCCTACCTCATCCCGTTTTGGCTAAAAATAATGCCGGAAAGAGGTTTTTTAATTTTTCAGTTTTTTTTTTCTATTTTTCTCGGATTTTATTGCCCGGGTCGTGTATGAACGGAATGTGGGACTAAAAGTTTTTTCTCACTTTCTCGGTGTATCTCATCCCGTTTTACCTAAAAGTAATGCCGGAAAGTGGTTTTTGAATTTTTTTGCTATTTTTTTAGGAATTTTCTTCCCCAAGCTGAGAATGAACGAAATTCTGGACTAAAAGATTTTTCTAGCTATCTCACCCAATCTCATCCCGTTTTGGCTAAAATTAGTGCCGGAAAGAGGTTTATTAGTTTTGAATTCTTTTGCTTTTTTTTTCGGAATTTTCTTGCCCGGGTCCGGTATGAACGGAATTCGGGACTAAATTTTTTTTTTTTCTTTCTCGGCCACTGTCAACCTGTTTTGGATAGAAATAATCCCGGAATCAACTTTTTAAATTTTTGTAATTTTTTTACTATTTTTTTTGGAATTTTCTAGCTCGGGATGGGTGTGAACAGAATTCGGGACTAAAAGTTTTTTCTCTCATTTTTGGCCAATCCCATCCCGTTTTGGCGAAAAATAATGCCAGAAAAAGGTTTTTTTAATTTTTTGAATTTTTTTGCTATTTTTTTTGGAATTTTCTTCCTCAGGCCGAGTACGAACGGAATTCTGGGCTAAAAGATTTTTCTCGCTTTCTCGGCCTATCTCATCCCGTTTTGGCTAAAATTAATGCCGGAAAGAGGTTTATTAATATTTTGAATTTTTTGCTATTTTTTTCGGAATTTTCTTGCCCGGGTCGAGTATGAACGGAATTCGGGACGAAAATTTATTTGTCGCTTTCTCGGCCTATCTCATCCCGATTTGGCTAAAATTAATGCCGGAAAGAGATTTTTTAATTTTTTTTCTATTTTTCTCGGAATTTTATTGCCCGGGTTGTGTATGAACGGAATTTGGGACTAAAAGTTTTTTCTCACTTTCTCGGCCTATCTTATCCCGTTTTAGCTATAAGTAATGCCGAAAAGAGGTTTTTGAATTTTTTTGCAGTTTTTTTAGGAATTTTCTACCCCAGGCCGAGTATGAAGGGAATTCTGGGGGGAAAATTTTTCTCGATTTCTCGGCCTATCTCATCCCGTTTTGGCTAAAATTAAAGCCGCAAAGAGGTTTGTAAATTTTTTTGAATTTTTTTGCTTTTTTTTTTTGGAATTTTCTTGCGCTGTTTGGGTATCAACGAAATTCGGGACTAAAATATTTTTTTCTCTTTCTCGGCCTCTCTCAAATCGTTTTGGATAGATATAATGCCGAAATTAACTTTTTAAAATTTTTGAACTTTGTTGCTATTTTTTTGGAATTTTCTAGCTCGGGTCGAGTGTGAACGGAATTTGGGACTAAAAGTTTTTTCTCACTTTCTCGGCCTATCTCATCCCGTTTTAGCTATAAGTAATTCCGGAAAGTGGTTTTTGAATTTTTTTGCAGTTTTTTTAGGAATTTTCTACCCCAGGCCGAGTATGAACGGAATTCTGGGGTAAAAAGTTTTCTCGATTTCTCGGCCTATCTCATCCCGTTATGGCTAAAATTAACGCCGGAAAAAGGTTTGTCAGTTTTTTGAATTTTTTTGCTATTTTTTTCGGAATTTTCTTGCCTTGGTCGAGCATGAACTGAATTTGGGACTAAAATTCTTTTTTCTCTTTCTTGGCTTCTCTCAACCCGTTTTGGATAGATATAATGCCGGAATTTACTTTTGAAATTTTTTGAATTTTTTTCCTATTTTTTTTCGAATTTTCTAGCCCGGGTCGAGTGTGAAGGAATTCAGGACTAAAATTTTTTTCCCTCCTTTTCGGCCAATCTCATCCCGTTTTGGCCAATTGTAATGCCAGAAATCGGTTTTTTAATTTTATAATTTTTTTTGATATTTTTTTCGGAGTTTTCTTCCCCAGGCCGAGTACAAACGGAATTCTCCACTAGAAGATTTTTCTCGCTTTCCCGGCCTACCTCATCCCGTTTTGGCTAAAAATAATGCCGGAAAGAGGTTTTTTAATTTTTTAGTTTTTTTTTCTATTTTTCACGGATTTTATTGCCCGGGTCGTGTATGAACGGAATGTGGGACTAAAAGTTTTTTCTCACTTTCTCGGTGTATCTCATCCAGTTTTACCTAAAAGTAATGCCGAAAAGTGGTTTTTGAATTTTTTTGCTATTTTTTTAGGAATTTTCTTCCCCAAGCTGAGAATGAACAAAATTCTGGACTAAAAGATTTTTCTAGCTATCTCACCCAATCTCATCCCCTTTTGGCTAAAATTAGTGCCGGAAAGAGGTTTATTAGTTTTTTGAATTCTTTTGCTTTTTTTTTTGGAATTTTCTTGCCCGAGTCCGGTATGAACGGAATTCGGGACTAAAATTTTTTTTTTTTTCTTTCTCGGCCACTGTCAACCTGTTTTGGAGAGAAATAATCCCGGAATCAACTTTTTAAATTTTTGTAATTTTTTTACTATTTTTTTTGGAATTTTCTAGCTCGGGTCGAGTGTGAACGGAATTTGGGACTAAAAGTTTTTTCTCACTTTCTCGGCCTATCTCATCCCGTTTTAGCTATAAGTAATTCCGGAAAGTGGTTTTTGAATTTTTTTACAGTTTTTTTAGGAATTTTCTACCCCAGGCCGAGTATGAACGGAATTCTGGGGTAAAAAGTTTTCCCGATTTCTCGGCCTATCTCATCCCGTTTTGGCTAAAATTAACGCCGGAAAAAGGTTTGTCAGTTTTTTGAATTTTTTTGCTATTTTTTTCGGAATTTTCTTGCCTTGGTCGAGCATGAACTGAATTTGGGACTAAAATTCTTTTTTCTCTTTCTTGGCTTCTCTCAACCCGTTTTGGATAGATATAATGCCGGAATTTACTTTTTAAATTTTTTGAATTTTTTTCCTATTTTTTTTCGAATTTTCTAGCTCGGGTCGAGTGTGAAGGAATTCAGGACTAAAATTTTTTTCTCTCCTTTTCGGCCTATCTCATCCCGTTTTGGCCAAAAGTAATGCCAGAAATAGGTTTTTTAATTTTATAATTTTTTTTGCTATTTTTTTCGGAGTTTTCTTCCCCAGGCCGAGTACGAACGGAATTCTCCACTAGAAGATTTTTCTCGCTTTCCCGGCCTACCTCATCCCGTTTTGGCTAAAAATAATGCCGGAAAGAGGTTTTTTAATTTTTTAGTTTTTTTTTCTATTTTTCTCGGATTTTATTGCCCGGGTCGTGTATGAACGGAATGTGGGACTAAAAGTTTTTTCTCACTTTCTCGGCGTATCTCATCCAGTTTTACCTAAAAGTAATGCCGGAAAGTGGTTTTTGAATTTTTTTGCTATTTTTTTAGGAATTTTCTTCCCCGAGCTGAGAATGAACGAAATTCTGGACTAAAAGATTTTTCTAGATTTCTCACCCAATCTCATCCCGTTTTGGCTAAAATTAGTGCCGGAAAGAGGTTTATTAGTTTTTTGAATTTTTTTGCTTTTTTATTCGGAATTTTCTTGCCCGGGTCCGGTATGAACGGAATTCGGGACTAAATTTTTTTTTTTTTTATTTCTCGGCCACTGTCAACCTGTTTTGGATAGAAATAATCCCGGAATCAACTTTTTAAATTTTTGTAATTTTTTTGCTATTTTTTTTGGAATTTTCTAGCTCGGGATGGGTGTGAACAGAATTCGGGACTAAAAGTTTTTTCTCTCATTTTTGGCCAATCCCATCCCGTTTTGGCGAAAAATAATGCCAGAAAAGGTTTTTTAATTTTTTGAATTTTTTTGCTATTTTTTTTGGAATTTTCTTCCTCATGCCGAGTCCGAACGGTATTCTGGGCTAAAAGATTTTTCTCGCTTTCTCGGCCTATCTCATCCCGTTTTGGCTAAATTTAATGCCGGAAAGAGGTTTATTAATTTTTTGAATTTTTTTGCTATTTTTTTCGGAATTTTACTCGACCTATGAACGGAATTCGGGACGAAAATTTATTTGTCGCTTTCTCGGCCTATCTCATCCCGATTTGGCTAAAATTAATGCCGGAAAGAGATTTTTTAATTTTTTTTCTATTTTTCTCGGAATTTTATTGCCCGGGTTGTGTATGAACGGAATTTGGGACTAAAAGTTTTTTCTCACTTTCTCGGCCTATCTTATCCCGTTTTAGCTATAAGTAATGCCGGAAAGTGGTTTTTGAATTTTTTTGCAGTTTTTTTAGGAATTTTCTACCCCAGGCCGAGTATGAAGGGAATTCTGGGGGGAAAATTTTTCTCGATTTCTCGGCCTATCTCATCCCGTTTTGGCTAAAATTAATGCCGCAAAGAGGTTTGTAAATTTTTTTGCTTTTTTTTGCTTTTTATTCGGAATTTTCTTGCCCGGGTCCGGTATGAACGGAATTCGGGACTAAATTTTTTTTTTTAATTTCTCGGCCACTGTCAACCTGTTTTGGATAGAAATAATCCCGGAATAAACTTTTTAAATTTTTGTAATTTTTTTGCTATTTTTTTTGGAATTTTCTAGCTCAGGATGGGTGTGAACAGAATTCGGGACTAAAAGTTTTTTCTCTCATTTTTGGCCAATCCCATCCCGTTTTGGCGAAAAATAATGCCAGAAAAAGGTTTTTTAATTTTTTGAATTTTTTTGCTATTTTTTTTGGAATTTTCTTCCTCAGGCCGAGTACGAACGGAATTCTGGGCTAAAAGATTTTTCTCGCTTTCTCGGCCTATCTCATCCCGTTTTGGCTAAATTTAATGCCGGAAAGAGGTTTATTAATTTTTTGAATTTTTTTGCTATTTTTTTCGGAATTTTACTCGACCGATGAACGGAATTCGGGACGAAAATTTATTTGTCGCTTTCTCGGCCTATCTCATCCCGATTTGGCTAAAATTAATGCCGGAAAGAGATTTTTTAATTTTTTTTCTATTTTTCTCGGAATTTTATTGCCCGGGTTGTGTATGAACGGAATTTGGGACTAAAAGTTTTTTCTCACTTTCTCGGCCTATCTCATCCCGTTTTAGCTATAAGTAATGCCGGAAAGTGGTTTTTGAATTTTTTTGCAGTTTTTTTAGGAATTTTCTACCCCAGGCCGAGTATGAACGGAATTCTGGGGGAAAAATTTTTCTCGATTTCTCGGACCTATCTCATCCCGTTTTGGCTAAAATTAATGCCGCAAAGGAGGTTTGTAAATTTTTTTGAATTTTTTTGCTCTTTTTTTTTTTGGAATTTTCTTGCGCTGTTTGGGTATGAACGAAATTCGGGACTAAAATTTTTTTTTCTCTTTCTCGGCCTCTCTCAAATCGTTTTGGATAGATATAATGCCGAAATTAACTTTTTAAAATTTTTGAACTTTTGTTGCTATTTTTTGGAATTTTCTAGCTCGGGTCGAGTGTGAACGGAATTTGGGACTAAAAGTTTTTTCTCACTTTCTCGGCCTATCTCATCCCGTTTTAGCTATAAGTAATCCGGAAAGTGGTTTTTGAATTTTTTTGCAGTTTTTTTAGGAATTCACCCCAGGCCGAGTATGAACGGATTCGGGGTAAAAAGTTTTCTCGATTCTAGCGCCTATCTCATCCCGTTTTGGCTAAAATTAACGCCTGGAAAAAGGTTTGTCAGTTTTTTGAATTTTTTTGCTATTTTTTTCGGAATTTTCTTGCCTTGGTCGAGCATGAACTGAATTTGGGACTAAAATTCTTTTTTCTCTTTCTTGCTTCTCTCAACCCGTTTTGGATAGATATAATGCCGGAATTTACTTTTTAAATTTTTTGAATTTTTTTCCTATTTTTTTTCGAATTTTCTAGCTCGGGTCGAGTGTGAAGGAATTCAGGACTAAAATTTTTTTCTCTCCTTTTCGGCCAATCTCATCCCGTTTTGGCCAAAAGTAATGCCAGAAATCGGTTTTTTAATTTTATAATTTTTTTTGATATTTTTTTCGGAGTTTTCTTCCCCAGGCCGAGTACAAACGGAATTCTCCACTAGAAGATTTTTCTCGCTTTCCCGGCCTACCTCATCCCGTTTTGGCTAAAAATAATGCCGGAAAGAGGTTTTTTAATTTTTTAGTTTTTTTTTCTATTTTTCTCGGATTTTATTGCCCGGGTCGTGTATGAACGGAATCTGGGACTAAAAGTTTTTTCTCACTTTCTCGGTGTATCTCATCCCGTTTTACCTAAAAGTAATGCCGGAAAGTGGTTTTTGTATTTTTTTGGTATTTTTTTAGGAATTTTCTTCCCCAAGCTGAGAATGAACGAAATTCTGGACTAAAAGATTTTTCTAGCTATCTCACCCAATCTCATCCCCTTTTGGCTAAAATTAGTGCCGGAAAGAGGTTTATTAGTTTTTTGAATTCTTTTGCTTTTTTTTTCGGAATTTTCTTGCCCGAGTCCGGTATGAACGGAATTCGGGACTAAAATTTTTTTTTTTTCTTTCTCGGCCACTGACAACCTGTTTTGGATAGAAATAATCCCGGAATCAACTTTTTAAATTTTTGTAATTTTTTTACTATTTTTTTTGCAATTTTCTAGCTCGGGTCGAGTGTGAACGGAATTTGGGACTAAAAGTTTTTTCTCACTTTCTCGGCCTATCTCATCCCGTTTTAGCTATAAGTAATTCCGGAAAGTGGTTTTTGAATTTTTTTACAGTTTTTTTAGGAATTTTCTACCCCAGGCCGAGTATGAACGGAATTCTGGGGTAAAAAGTTTTCCCGATTTCTCGGCCTATCTCATCTCGTTTTGGCTAAAATTAACGCCGGAAAAAGGTTTGTCAGTTTTTTGAATTTTTTTGCTATTTTTTTCGGAATTTTCTTGCCTTGGTCGAGCATGAACTGAATTTGGGACTAAAATTCTTTTTTCTCTTTCTTGGCTTCTCTCAACCCGTTTTGGATAGATATAATGCCGGAATTTACTTTTTAAATTTTTTGAATTTTTTTCCTATTTTTTTTCGAATTTTCTAGCTCGGGTCGAGTGTGAAGGAATTCAGGACTAAAATTTTTTTCTCTCCTTTTCGGCCTATCTCATCCCGTTTTGGCCAAAAGTAATGCCAGAAATAGGTTTTTTAATTTTATAATTTTTTTTGCTATTTTTTTCGGAGTTTTCTTCCCTAGGCCGAGTACGAACGGAATTCTCCACTAGAAGATTTTTCTCTCTTTCCCGGCCTATCTCATCCAATTTTGGCTAAAATAATGCCGGAAAGAGATTTTTCAATTTTTTAGTTTTTTTTTTCTATTTTTCTCGGATTTTATTGCCCGGGTCGTGTATGAACGGAATGTGGGACTAAAAGTTTTTTCTCACTTTCTCGGCGTATCTCATCCCGTTTTACCTAAAAGTAATGCCGGAAAGTGGTTTTTGAATTTTTTTGCTATTTTTTTAGGAATTTTCTTCCCCGAGCTGAGAATGAACGAAATTCTGGACTAAAAGATTTTTCTAGATTTCTCACCCAATCTCATCCCGTTTTGGCTAAAATTACTGCCGGAAAGAGGTTTATTAGTTTTTTGAATTTTTTTGCTTTTTTTTTTCGGAATTTTCTTGCCCGGGTCCGGTATGAACGGAATTCGGGACTAAAATTTTTTTTTATTTATTTCTCGGCCACTGTCAACCTGTTTTGGATAGAAATAATCCCGGAATCAACTTTTCAAATTTTTGTAATTTCTTTGCTATTTTTTTTTGGAATTTTCTAACTCGGGATGGGTGTGAACAGAATTCGGGACTAAAAGTTTTTTCTCTCATTTTTGGCCAATCCCATCCCGTTTTGGCGAAAAATAATGCCAGAAAAAGGTTTTTTAATTTTTTGAATTTTTTTGCTATTTTTTTTGGAATTTTCTTCCTCAGGCCGAGTACGAACGGAATTCTGGGCTAAAAGATTTTTCTCGCTTTCTCGCCCTATCTCATCCCGTTTTGGCTAAATTTAATGCCGGAAAGAGGTTTATTAATTTTTTGAATTTTTTTGCTATTTTTTTCGGAATTTTACTCGACCTATGAACGGAATTCGGGACGAAAATTTATTTGTCGCTTTCTCGGCCTATCTCATCCCGATTTGGCTAAAATTAATGCCGGAAAGAGATTTTTTAATTTTTTTTCTATTTTTCTCGGAATTTTATTGCCCGGGTTGTGTATGAACGGAATTTGGGACTAAAAGTTTTTTCTCACTTTCTCGGCCTATCTTATCCCGTTTTAGCTATAAGTAATGCCGAAAAGAGGTTTTTGAATTTTTTTGCAGTTTTTTTAGGAATTTTCTACCCCAGGCCGAGTATGAAGGGAATTCTGGGGGGAAAATTTTTCTCGATTTCTCGGCCTATCTCATCCCGTTTTGGCTAAAATTAAAGCCGCAAAGAGGTTTGTAAATTTTTTTGAATTTTTTTGCTTTTTTTTTTTGGAATTTTCTTGCGCTGTTTGGGTATCAACGAAATTCGGGACTAAAATATTTTTTTCTCTTTCTCGGCCTCTCTCAAATCGTTTTGGATAGATATAATGCCGAAATTAACTTTTTAAAATTTTTGAACTTTGTTGCTATTTTTTTGGAATTTTCTAGCTCGGGTCGAGTGTGAACGGAATTTGGGACTAAAAGTTTTTTCTCACTTTCTCGGCCTATCTCATCCCGTTTTAGCTATAAGTAATTCCGGAAAGTGGTTTTTGAATTTTTTTGCAGTTTTTTTAGGAATTTTCTACCCCAGGCCGAGTATGAACGGAATTCTGGGGTAAAAAGTTTTCTCGATTTCTCGGCCTATCTCATCCCGTTTTGGCTAAAATTAACGCCGGAAAAAGGTTTGTCAGTTTTTTGAATTTTTTTGCTATTTTTTTCGGAATTTTCTTGCCTTGGTCGAGCATGAACTGAATTTGGGACTAAAATTCTTTTTTCTCTTTCTTGGCTTCTCTCAACCCGTTTTGGATAGATATAATGCCGGAATTTACTTTTTAAATTTTTTGAATGTTTTTCCTATTTTTGTTCGAATTTTCTAGCTCGGGTCGAGTGTGAAGGAATTCAGGACTAAAATTTTTTTCTCTCCTTTTCGGCCAATCTCATCCCGTTTTGGCCAAAAGTAATGCCAGAAATCGGTTTTTTAATTTTATAATTTTTTTTGATATTTTTTTCGGAGTTTTCTTCCCCAGGCCGAGTACAAACGGAATTCTCCACTAGAAGATTTTTCTCGCTTTCCCGGCCTACCTCATCCCGTTTTGGCTAAAAATAATGCCGGAAAGAGGTTTTTTAATTTTTTAGTTTTTTTTTCTATTTTTCTCGGATTTTATTGCCCGGGTCGTGTATGAACGGAATGTGGGACTAAAAGTTTTTTCTCACTTTCTCGGTGTATCTCATCCCGTTTTACCTAAAAGTAATGCCGGAAAGTGGTTTTTGAATTTTTTTGCTATTTTTTTAGGAATTTTCTTCCCCCAGCTGAGAATGAACGAAATTCTGGACTAAAAGATTTTTCTAGCTATCTCACCCAATCTCATCCCGTTTTGGCTAAAATTAGTGCCGGAAAGAGGTTTATTAGTTTTTTGAATTCTTTTGCTTTTTTTTTCGGAATTTTCTTGCCCGAGTCCGGTATGAACGGAATTCGGGACTAAAAATTTTTTTTTTTTCTTTCTCGGCCACTGTCAACCTGTTTTGGATAGAAATAATCCCGGAATCAATTTTTTAAATTTTTGTAATTTTTTTACTATTTTTTTTGGAATTTTCTAGCTCGGGTCGAGTGTGAACGGAATTTGGGACTAAAAGATTTTTCTCACTTTCTCGGCCTATCTCATCCCGTTTTAGCTATAAGTAATTCCGGAAAGTGGTTTTTGAATTTTTTTACAGTTTTTTTAGGAATTTTCTACCCCAAGCCGAGTATGAACGGAATTCTGGGGTAAAAAGTTTTCTTGATTTCTCGGCCTATCTCATCCCGTTTTGGCTAAAATTAACGCCGGAAAAAGGTTTGTCAGTTTTTTGAATTTTTTTGCTATTTTTTTCGGAATTTTCTTGCCTTGGTCGAGCATGAACTGAATTTTGGACTAAAATTCTTTTTTCTCTTTCTTGGCTTCTCTCAACCCGTTTTGGATAGATATAATGCCGGAATTTACTTTTTAAATTTTTTGAATTTTTTTCCTATTTTTTCTCGAATTTTCTAGCTCGGGTCGAGTGTGAAGGAATTCAGGACTAAAATTTTTTTCTCTCCTTTTCGGCCTATCTCATCCCGTTTTGGCCAAAAGTAATGCCAGAAATAGATTTTTTAATTTTATAATTTTTTTTGCTATTTTTTTCGGAGTTTTCTTCCCCAGGCCTAGTACGAACGGAATTCTCCACTAGAAGATTTTTCTCGCTTTCCCGGCCTACCTTATCCCGTTTTGGCTAAAAATAATGCCGGAAAGAGGTTTTTTAATTTTTTCGTTTTTTTTTCTATTTTTCTCGGATTTTATTGCCCGGGTCGTGTATGAACGGAATGTGGGACTAAAAGTTTTTTCTCACTTTCTCGGCGTATCTCATCCCGTTTTACCTAAAAGTAATGCCGGAAAGTGGTTTTTGAATTTTTTTGCTATTTTTTTAGGAATTTTCTTCCCCGAGCTGAGAATGAACGAAATTCTGGACTAAAAGATTTTTCTAGCTTTCTCACCCAATCTCATCCCGTTTTGGCTAAAATTAGTGCCGGAAAGAGGTTTATTAGTTTTTTGAATTTTTTTGCTTTTTTTTTCGGAATTTTCTTGCCCGTCCGGTATGAACGGAATTCGGGACTAAATTTTTTTTTTTTTTTTTTCTCGGCCACTGTCAACCTGTTTTGGATAGAAATAATCCCGGAATCAACTTTTTAAATTTTTGCTATTTTTTTTGGAATTTTCTAGCTCGGGTCGAGTGTGAACGGAATTGGGACTAAAAGTTTTTTCTCACTTTCTCGGCCTATCTCATCCCGTTTTAGCTATAAGTAATTCCGGAAAGTGGTTTTTGAATTTTTTTGCAGTTTTTTTAGGAATTTTCTACCCCAGGCCGAGTATGAACGGAATTCTGGGGTAAAAAGTTTTCTCGATTTCTCGGCCTATCTCATCCCGTTTTGGCTAAAATTAACGCCGGAAAAAGGTTTGTCAGTTTTTTGAATTTTTTTGCTATTTTTTTCGGAATTTTCTTGCCTTGGTCGAGCATGAACTGAATTTGGGACTAAAATTCTTTTTTCTCTTTCTTGGCTTCTCTCAACCCGTTTTGGATAGATATAATGCCGGAATTTACTTTTTAAATTTTTTGAATTTTTTTCCTATTTTTTTTCGAATTTTCTAGCTCGGGTCGAGTGTGAAGGAATTCAGGACTAAAATTTTTTTCCCTCCTTTTCGGCCAATCTCATCCCGTTTTGGCCAAAAGTAATGCCAGAAATCGGTTTTTTAATTTTATAATTTTTTTTGATATTTTTTTCGGAGTTTTCTTCCCCAGGCCGAGTACAAACGGAATTCTCCACTAGAAGATTTTTCTCGCTTTCCAGGCCTACTCATCCCGTTTGGCTAAAATATGCCGGAAAAGAAGTTTTTAATTTTTTAGTTTTTTTTTCTATTTTTCTCGGATTTTATTGCCCGGGTCGTGTATGAACGGAATGTGGGACTAAAAGTTTTTTCTCACTTTCTCGGTGTATCTCATCCCGTTTTACCTAAAAGTAATGCCGGAAAGTGGTTTTTGAATTTTTTTGCTATTTTTTTAGGAATTTTCTTCCCCAAGCTGAGAATGAACGAAATTCTGGACTAAAAGATTTTTCTAGCTATCTCACCCAATCTCATCCCCTTTTGGCTAAAATTAGTGCCGGAAAGAGGTTTATTAGTTTTTTGAATTCTTTTGCTTTTTTTTTCGGAATTTTCTTGCCCGAGTCCGGTATGAACGGAATTCGGGACTAAAATTTTTTTTTTTTCTTTCTCGGCCACTGACAACCTGTTTTGGATAGAAATAATCCCGGAATCAACTTTTTAAATTTTTGTAATTTTTTTACTATTTTTTTTGCAATTTTCTAGCTCGGGTCGAGTGTGAACGGAATTTGGGACTAAAAGTTTTTTCTCACTTTCTCGGCCTATCTCATCCCGTTTTAGCTATAAGTAATTCCGGAAAGTGGTTTTTGAATTTTTTTACAGTTTTTTTAGGAATTTTCTACCCCAGGCCGAGTATGAACGGAATTCTGGGGTAAAAAGTTTTCCCGATTTCTCGGCCTATCTCATCTCGTTTTGGCTAAAATTAACGCCGGAAAAAGGTTTGTCAGTTTTTTGAATTTTTTTGCTATTTTTTTCGGAATTTTCTTGCCTTGGTCGAGCATGAACTGAATTTGGGACTAAAATTCTTTTTTCTCTTTCTTGGCTTCTCTCAACCCGTTTTGGATAGATATAATGCCGGAATTTACTTTTTAAATTTTTTGAATTTTTTTCCTATTTTTTTTCGAATTTTCTAGCTCATGTCGAGTGTGAAGGAATTCAGGACTAAAATTTTTTTCTCTCCTTTTCGGCATATCTCATCCCGTTTTGGCCAAAAGTAATGCCAGAAATAGGTTTTTTAATTTTATAATTTTTTTTGCTATTTTTTTCGGAGTTTTCTTCCCCAGGCCGAGTACGAACTGAATTCTCCACTAGAAGATTTTTCTCGCTTTCCCGGCCTACCTCATCCCGTTTTGGCTAAAAATAATGCCGGAAAGAGGTTTTTTAATTTTTTCGTTTTTTTTTCTATTTTTCTCGGATTTTATTGCCCGGGTCGTGTATGAACGGAATGTGGGACTAAAAGTTTTTTCTCACTTTCTCGGCGTATCTCATCCAGTTTTACCTAAAAGTAATGCCGGAAAGTGGTTTTTGAATTTTTTTGCTATTTTTTTAGGAATTTTCTTCCCCAAGCTGAGAATGAACGAAATTCTGGACTAAAAGATTTTTCTAGCTATCTCACCCAATCTCATCCCGTTTTGGCTAAAATTAGTGCCGGAAAGAGGTTTATTAGTTTTTTGAATTCTTTTGCTTTTTTTTTCGGAATTTTCTTGCCCGAGTCCGGTATGAACGGAATTCGGGACTAAAATTTTTTTTTTTTCTTTCTCGGCCACTGTCAACCTGTTTTGGATAGAAATAATCCCGGAATCAACTTTTTAAATTTTTGTAATTTTTTTTACTATTTTTTTTGGAATTTTCTAGCTCGGGTCGAGTGTGAACGGAATTTGGGACTAAAAGTTTTTTCTCACTTTCTCGGCCTATCTCATCCCGTTTTAGCTATAAGTAATTCCGGAAAGTGGTTTTTGAATTTTTTTACAGTTTTTTTAGGAATTTTCTACCCCAGGCCGAGTATGAACGGAATTCTGGGGTAAAAAGTTTTCCCGATTTCTCGGCCTATCTCATCCCGTTTTGGCTAAAATTAAAGCCGGAAAAAGGTTTGTCAGTTTTTTGAATTTTTTTGCTATTTTTTTCGGAATTTTCTTGCCTTGGTCGAGCATGAACTGAATTTGGGACTAAAATTCCTTTTTCTCTTTCCTGGCTTCTCTCAACCCGTTTTGGATAGATATAATGCCGGAATTTACTTTTTAAATTTTTTGAATTTTTTTCCTATTTTTTTTGGAATTTTCTAGCTCGGGTCGAGTGAGAAGGAATTCGGGACTAAAATTTTTTTCTCTCCTTTTCGGCCTTTCTCATCCCGTTTTGGCCAAAAGTAATGCCAGAAATAGGTTTTTTTAATTTTATAATTTTTTTTGCTATTTTTTTCGGAGTTTTCTTCCCCAGGCCGAGTACGAACGGAATTCTCCACTAGAAGATTTTTCTCGCTTTCCCGGCCTACCTCATCCCGTTTTGGCTAAAAATAATGCCGGAAAGAGGTTTTTTAATTTTTTAGTTTTTTTTTTCTATTTTTCTCGGATTTTATTGCCCGGGTCGTGTATGAACGGAATGTGGGACTAAAAGTTTTTTCTCACTTTCTCGGCGTATCTCATCCAGTTTTACCTAAAAGTAATGCCGGAAAGTGGTTTTTGAATTTTTTTGCTATTTTTTTAGGAATTTTCTTCCCCGACCTGAGAATGAACGAAATTCTGGACTAAAAGATTTTTCTAGATTTCTCACCCAATCTCATCCCGTTTTGGCTAAAATTAGTGCCGGAAAGAGGTTTATTAGTTTTTTGAATTTTTTTGCTTTTTT
>NW_022155166.1:0-16685 GCF_001633185.2 Quercus lobata | reverse complement strand
CTCTGTTTTGGCCTTTCTCATCCCGTTTTGGTAAAAATAATGCAGGAATTAGAGGTATTTTTATTTTTTGAATTTTTTTACTATTTTTTTCGGAATTTTCTTGCTTGGGTCGAGTATGAACGGAATTCGGGACAAAATTTTTTTTCTCTTTTTCGGCCTATCTCATCCCATTTTGGCTAAAAATAATTCCGGGAAGAGGTTTTATAATTTTTTGAATTTTTTTACTATTTTTTTCGGATTTTTATTTCCCTGGTCGAGTATGAACGGAATTCGGGACTAAAATTTTTGTTTCTCTGTTTTGGCCTATCTCATCCCGTTTTGGCTAAAAATAATGCCGGAAAGAGGTTTTATAATTTTTTTAATTTTTTAACTATTTTTTTCGGAATTTTCTTGCCTGGGTCGATTATGAACGGAATTCGGGACTAAAATTTTGGTTTCTCTTTTACGGCCTATCTCATCCCGTTTTTGCTAAAAATAATGCCAAAAAGAGGTTTTATAAATATTTGAAATTTTTTACTATATTTTTCGGAATTTTCTTGCCCGGGTCGAGTATGAACGGAATTCGGGACTAAAATTGTTTTCTCTTTGTTTTGGCCAATCTCATCCCGTTCTGGCAAAAAATAATGCCGGAAAGAGGTATTTTAATTTTTTGAATTTTTTTTCTATTTTTTTCAGAATTTTCTTGCCCGAGTCGAGTATGAACGGAATTTGGAATTAAAATTTTTTTTTCTCTTTTTCGGCCTATCTCATACCGTTAAGGCTAAAAATAATGCCGGGAAGAGGTTTTATAATTTTTTGAATTTTATTACTATTTTTTTCGGAATTTTCTTGCCCAAGTCGAGTATGTACGGAATTCGGGACTAAAATTTTTTTCCCTCTTTTTCGGCCCATCTCATACCGTTTTGGCTAAAAATAATGCAGGGGAGAGGTTTTATGATTTTTTGAATTTTTTTACTATATTTTTCGGAATTTTCTTTCCCGGGTCGAGTTTGAACGGAATTCGGGACTAAATTTTTTTTTCTCTGTTTCGGCCTATCTCATCCCGTTCTGGAAAAAAATAATGCCGGAAAGAGGTATTTTGATTTTTTGAATTTTTTTACTATTTTTTTCAGAATTTTCTTGCCCGGGTCAAGTATGAACGGAATTCGGGACTTTAATTTTTTTTTTCTTTGTTTCGGTCTATCTCACCCCGTTTTGGCTAAAAATAATACCGGGAAGAGGTTTTATAATTTTTTGAATTTTTTTACTATTTTTTTCGGAATTTTCTTCCCTGGATCGAGTATGAACGGAATTCGGGACTGAAATTTTTTTCTCTCTTTTATGGCCTATCTCATCCCGTTTTGGCTAAAAATAATGCCGAGAAGAGGTTTTATAATTTCTTGAATTTTGTTTTCTATTTTTTTCAGAATTTTCTTGCCCGGGTCGAGTATGAACGGAATTTGGAATTAAAATTTTTTTTTTCTCTTTTTCGGCCTATCTCATACCGTTTTGGCTAAAAATAATGCTGGAAGAGATTTTATAATTTTTTGAATTTTTTTACTATATTTTTCAGAATTTTCTTGCCCAGATCTAATATGAACGGAATTCGGAACTATAATTTTTTTTTCCCTGTTTCGGCCTATCTCATCCCGTTTTGGTTAGAAATAATTCCGGGAAGAGGTTTTATAATTTTTTGAATTTTTTTACTATATTTTTCGGAATTTTCTTGCCCGAGTCGAGTTTGAACAGAATTCGGGACTAAATTCTTTTTTTCTCTCTGTTTCGGCCTATCTCATCCCGTTCTGGCAAAAAATAATGCCGGAAAGAGGTATTTTAATTTTTTGAATTTTTTTACTATTTTTTTCAGAATTTTCTTGCCCGAGTCGTGTATGAACGAAATTTGGAATTAAAATTTTTTTCTCTCTTTTTCGGCCTATCTCATACCGTTTTGGCTAAAAATAATGCCGGGAAGAGGTTTTATAATTTTTTGAATTTTACTTTATTTTTCGGAATTTTCTTGCCCGAGCCGAGTATGAACGGAATTCGGGACTAAAATTTTTTCATCTTTTCGGCCTATCTTCATTACCGTTTGGCTAAAATAATGCGGGAAGATTTTTTATAATTTTTGTTGGAATTTTTTTACTATATTTTTCGGAATTTTCTTGCCCGGGTCGAGTTTGAACGGAATTCGGGCCACTCACATTCTTTTTTTCTCTGTTTCACCTATTCATCCCGTTCTGGCAAAAAATTAATTCCGGAAGAGGTATTTTTAATTTTTTGATTTTTACTATTTTTTTCAGAATTTTCATGGCCCGGTCGAGTATGACGGAATTTGGAATTAATATTTTTTTCTTCTTTTTCGGCTATCTCATACCGTTTTTGGGGCTAAAATAGCTGGGAAGAGGTTTTATAATTTTTGAATTTTTTTATATATTTTTTCGAATTTTCGGGCCTATTATCCGTTTTTGGTTAGAAATAATTCCGGGAAGGGTTTTTATAATTTTTTGAATTTTTTTACTATTTTTTTCGGAATTTCTTGCTTGGGATTCGAGTATACGGAAATTCGGGACTAAATTTTTTCTCTCTGTTTCGGCCATATCTCATCCCGTTCTGGCAAAACATAATGCCGGAAAAGAGGTATTTTAATTTTTTGAATTTTTTACTATTTTTTTCAGAATTTTCTTGCCCGAGTCGTGTATGAACGGAATTTGGAATTAAAATTTTTTTCTCTCTTTTTCGGCCTATCTATTACCGTTTTGGCTAAAAATAATGCCGGGAAGAGGTTTTATAATTTTTTGAATTTTATTACTATATTTTTCGGAATTTTCTTGCCCGTGCCGAGTATGAACGGAATTCGGGACTAAAATTTTTTTCACTCTTTTTCGGCCTATCTCATACCGTTTTGGCTAAAAATAATGCAGGGAAGAAGTTTTATAATTTTTTGAATTTTTTTACTATATTTTTCGGAATTTTCTTTCCCGGGTCGAGTTTGAACGGAATTCGGGACTAAATTCTTTTTTTCTCTGTTTCCGCCTATCTCATCCCGTTCTGGCAAAAAATAATGCCGGAAAGAGGTATTTTAATTTTTTGCATTTTTTTACTATTTTTTTCAGAATTTTCTTGCCCGAGTCGAGTATGAACGGAATTTGGAATTAAAATTTTTTTCTCTCTTTTTCGGCCTATCTCATACCGTTTTGGTTATAAATAATGCTGGGAAGAGGTTTTATAATTTTTTCAATTTTTTTACTATATTTTTCAGAATTTTCTTGCCCAGGTCTAATATGAACGGAATTCGGAACTATAATTTTTTTTTCTCTGTTTCAGTCTATCTCATCCCGTTTTGGTTAGAAATAATACCGGGAAGAGGTTTTATAATTTTTTGAATTTTTTTACTATATTTTTTGGAATTTTCATGCCCGAGTCGAGTTTGAACGGAATTCGGGACTAAAATTTTTTTCACTCTTTTTCGGCCTATCTCATACCGTTTTGGCTAAAAATAATGCAGGGAAGAGGTTTTATGATTTTTTGAATTTTTTTTACTAACTTTAACGGAATTGTCTTTCCCAGCTCGAGTATGAACGGAATTCGGGACTAAAGTTTTTTCTTCCCTTTTTCAGCCTAACTCTTCCCATTTTGGCAAAAAATAATGCCGGAAAGAGGTATTTTAATTTTTTGAATTTTTTTACTATTTTTTTCGGAATTTTCTTGCTTGGGTCGAGTATGAACGGAATTCGGGGCAAATTTTTTTTTCTCTGTTTTGGCCTATCTCATGCCGTTTTGGTAAAAATAATGCAGGAATTAGAGGTATTTTTATTTTTTGAATTTTTTTACTATTTTTTTTCGGAATTTTCTTGCTTGGGTCGAGTATGAACGGAATTCGGGACAAAATTTTTTTTCTCTTTTTCGGCCTATCTCATCCCATTTTGGCTAAAAATAATTCCGGGAAGAGGTTTTATAATTTTTTGAATTTTTTTACTATTTTTTTCGGATTTTTATTTCCCTGGTCGAGTATGAACGGAATTCGGGACTAAAATTTTTGTTTCTCTGTTTTGGCCTATCTCATCCCGTTTTGGCTAAAAATAATGCCGGAAAGAGGTTTTATAATTTTTTTAATTTTTTAACTATTTTTTTCGGAATTTTCTTGCCTGGGTCGATTATGAACGGAATTCGGGACTAAAATTTTGGTTTCTCTTTTACGGCCTATCTCATCCCGTTTTTTCTAAAAATAATGCCAAAAAGAGGTTTTATAAATATTTGAAATTTTTTACTATATTTTTCGGAATTTTCTTGCCCGGGTCGAGTATGAACGGAATTCGGGACTAAAATTGTTTTCTCTTTGTTTTGGCCAATCTCATCCCGTTCTGGCAAAAAATAATGCCGGAAAGAGGTATTTTAATTTTTTGAATTTTTTTTCTATTTTTTTCAGAATTTTCTTGCCCGAGTCGAGTATGAACGGAATTTGGAATTAAAATTTTTTTTTCTCTTTTTCGGCCTATCTCATACCGTTAAGGCTAAAAATAATGCCGGGAAGAGGTTTTATAATTTTTTGAATTTTATTACTATTTTTTTCGGAATTTTCTTGCCCAAGTCGAGTATGTACGGAATTCGGGACTAAAATTTTTTTCCCTCTTTTTCGGCCCATCTCATACCGTTTTGGCTAAAAATAATGCAGGGGAGAGGTTTTATGATTTTTTGAATTTTTTTACTATATTTTTCGGAATTTTCTTTCCCGGGTCGAGTTTGAACGGAATTCGGGACTAAATTTTTTTTTCTCTGTTTCGGCCTATCTCATCCCGTTCTGGAAAAAAATAATGCCGGAAAGAGGTATTTTGATTTTTTGAATTTTTTTACTATTTTTTTCAGAATTTTCTTGCCCGGGTCAAGTATGAACGGAATTCGGGACTTTAATTTTTTTTTTCTTTGTTTCGGTCTATCTCACCCCGTTTTGGCTAAAAATAATACCGGGAAGAGGTTTTATAATTTTTTGAATTTTTTTACTATTTTTTTCGGAATTTTCTTCCCTGGATCGAGTATGAACGGAATTCGGGACTAAAATTTTTTTCTCTCTTTTATGGCCTATCTCATCCCGTTTTGGCTAAAAATAATGCCGAGAAGAGGTTTTATAATTTTTTGAATTTTGTTTACTATTTTTTTCAGAATTTTCTTGCCCGAGTCGAGTATGAACGGAATTTGGAATTAAAATTTTTTTCTCTCTTTTTCGGCCTATCTCATACCGTTTTGGCTAAAAATAATGCTGGGAAGAGGTTTTATAATTTTTTGAATTTTTTTACTATATTTTTCAGAATTTTCTTGCCCAGGTCTAATATGAACGGAATTCGGAACTATAATTTTTTTTTTTCTGTTTCAGTCTATCTCATCCCGTTTTGGTTAGAAATAATTCCGGGAAGAGGTTTTACAATTTTTTGAATTTTTTTACTATATTTTTCGGAATTTTCTTGCCCTAGTCGAGTATGAACGGAATTCGGGACTAAAATTTTTTTCACTCTTTTTCGGCCTATCTCAAACCGTTTTGGCTAAAAATAATGCAGGGAAGAGGTTTTATAATTTTTTGAATTTTTTTACTATATTTTTCAGAATTTTCTTGCCCAGGTCTAATATGAACGGAATTCGGAACTATAATTTTTTTTTTTCTGTTTCGGTCTATCTCATCCCGTTTTGGTTAGAAATAATTCCGGGTAGAGGTTTTACAATTTTTTGAATTTTTTTACTATATTTTTCGGAATTTTCTTGCCCGAGTCGAGTATGAACGGAATTCGGGACTAAAATTTTTTTCACTCTTTTTCGGTCTATCTCATCCCGTTTTGGTTAGAAATAATTCCGGGAAGAGGTTTTACAATTTTTTGAATTTTTTTACTATTTTTTTCGAAATTTTCTTGCTTGGGTCGAGTATGAACGGAATTCGGGACTAAAATTTTTTTCTCTCTGTTTCGGCCAATCTCATCCCGTTCTGGCAAAAAATAATGCCGGGAAGAGGTATTTTAATTTTTTGAATTTTTTTACAATTTGTTTCAGAATTTTCTTGCCCGAGTCGTGTATGAACGGAATTTGGAATTAAAATTTTTTTCTCTCTTTTTCGGCCTATCTCATACCGTTTTGGCTAAAAATAATGCAGGGAAGAGGTTTTATGATTTTTTGAATTTTTTTTACCAACTTTATCGGAATTGTCTTTCCCAGCTCGAGTATGAACGGAATTCGGGACTAAAATTTTTTCACTCTTTTCCGGCCTATCTCATACTGTTTTGGCTAAAAATAATGCAGGGAAGAGGTTTTATAATTTTTTGAATTTTTTTACTATATTTTTCGGAATTTTCTTGCCCGGGTCGAGTTTAAACGGAATTCGGGACTAAATGTTTTTTTTTCTCTGTTTCGGCCTATCTCGTCCCGTTCTGGCAAAAAATAATGCTGGAAAGAGGTATTTTAATTTTTTGAATTTTTTTACTATTTTTTTCGGAATTTTCTTGCTTGGGTCGAGTATGAACGGAATTCGGCGCAAAATTTTTTTTCTCTGTTTTGGCCTATCTCATCCCGTTTTGGTAAAAATAATGCAGGAATTAGAGGTATTTTTATTTTTTGAATTTTTTTACTATTTTTTTCGGAATTTTCTTGCTTGGGTCGAGTATGAACGGAATTCGGGACAAAATTTTTTTTCTCTTTTTCGGCCTATCTCATCCCATTTTGGCTAAAAATAATTCCGGGAAGAGGTTTTATAATTTTTTGAATTTTTTTACTATTTTTTTCGGATTTTTATTTCCCCGGTCGAGTACGAACGGAATTCGGGACTAAAATTTTTGTTTCTCTGTTTTGGCCTATCTCATCCCGTTTTGGCTAAAAATAATGCCGGAAAGAGGTTTTATAATTTTTTTAATTTTTTAACTATTTTTTTCGGAATTTTCTTGCCTGGGTCGATTATGAACGGAATTCGGGACTAAAATTTTGTTTTCTCTTTTACGGCCTATCTCATCCCCTTTTTGCTAAAAATAATGCCAAAAAGAGGTTTTATAAATATTTGAATTTTTTTACTATATTTTTCGGAATTTTCTTCCCTGGATCGAGTATGTACGGAATTCGGGACTAAAATTTTTTTCACTCTTTTTCGGCCTATCTCATACCGTTTTGGCTAAAAATAATGCAGGGAAGAGGTTTTATGATTTTTTGAATTTTTTTACTATATTTTTCGGAATTTTCTTTCCCGGGTCGAGTTTGAACGGAATTCGGGACTAAATTTTTTTTTCTCTGTTTCGGCCTATCTCATCCCGTTCTGGAAAAAAATAATGCCGGAAAGAGGTATTTTAATTTTTTGAATTTTTTTACTATTTTTTTCAGAATTTTCTTGCCCGGGTCAAGTATGAACGGAATTCGGGACTTTAATTTTTTTTTCTTTGTTTCGGTCTATCTCACCCCGTTTTGGCTAAAAATATTACCGGGAAGAGGTTTTATAATTTTTTGAATTTTTTTACTATTTTTTTCGGAATTTTCTTCCCTGGATCGAGTATGAACGGAATTCGGGACTAAAATTTCTTTCTCTCTTTTTTGGCCTATCTCATCCCGTTTTGGCTAAAAATAATGCCGGGAAGAGGCTTTATAATTTTTTGAATTTTGTTTACTATTTTTTTCATAATTTTCTTGCCCGAGTCGAGTATGAACGGAATTTGGAATTAAAATTTTTTTCTCTCTTTTTCGGCCTATCTCATACCGTTTTGGCTAAAAATAATGCTGGGAAGAGGTTTTATAATTTTTTGAATTTTTTTACTATATTTTTCAGAATTTTCTTGCCCAGGTCTAATATGAACGGAATTCGGAACTATAATTTTTTTTTTTCTGTTTCGGTCTATCTCATCCCGTTTTGGTTAGAAATAATTCCGGGAAGAGGTTTTACAATTTTTTGAATTTTTTTACTATTTTTTTCGAAATTTTCTTGCTTGGGTCGAGTATGAACGGAATTCGGGACTAAAATTTTTTTCTCTCTGTTTCGGCCTATCTCATCCTGTTTTGGCTAAAAATAATGCCGGGAAGAGGCTTTATAATTTTTTGAATTTTGTTTACTATTTTTTTCAGAATTTTCTTGCCCGAGTCGAGTATGAACGGAATTCGGGACTAAAATTTTTTTCTCTCTTTTTTGGCCTATCTCATCCCGTTTTGGCTAAAAATAATGCCGGGAAGAGGTTTTATAATTTTTTGAATTTTGTTTACTATTTTTTTCAGAATTTTCTTGCCCAGGTCTAATATGAACGGAATTCGGAACTATAATTTTTTTTTCTCTGTTTCGGTCTATCTCATACCGTTTTGGCTAAAAATAATGCAGGGAAGAGGTTTTATGATTTTTTGAATTTTTTTTACTAACTTTATCGGAATTGTCTTTCCCAGCTCGAGTATGAACGGAATTCGGGACTAAAATTTTTTCACTCTGTTTCAGCCTATCTCATCCCGTTCTGGCAAAAAATAATGCCAGAAAGAGGTTTTATAATTTTTTGAATTTTATTACTATATTTTTCGGAATTTTCTTGCCCGAGCCGAGTATGAACGGAATTCGGGATTAAAATTTTTTTCTCTCTTTTTTGGCCTATCTCATCCCGTTTTGGCTAAAAATAATGCCGGGAAGAGATTTTGTAATTTTTTGAATTTTGTTTACTATTTTTTTCAGAATTTTCTTGCCCGAGTCGAGTATGAACGGAATTTGGAATTAAAATTTTTTTTTCTCTTTTTCGGCCTATCTCATACCATTTTGGCTAAAAATAATGCTGGGAAGAAGTTTTATAATTTTTTGAATTTTTTTACTATATTTTTCAGAATTTTCTTGCCCAGGTCTAATATGAACGGAATTCGAAACTATAATTTTTTTTTCTCTGTTTCGGTCTATCTCATCCCGTTTTGGTTAGAAATAATACCGGGAAGAGGTTTTATAGTTTTTTGAATTTTTTTACTATATTTTTCGGAATTTTCTTGCCCGAGTCGAGTATGAACGGAATTCGGGACTAAAATTTTTTTCACTCTATTTCGGCCTATCTCATACCGTTTTGGCTAGAAATAATGCAGGGAAGAGGTTTTATGATTTTTTTGAATTTTTTCTACTAACTTTATCGGAATTGTCTTTCCCAGCTCGAGTATGAACGGAATTCGGGACTAAAATTTTTTCACTCTTTTCCGGCCTATCTCATACCGTTTTGGCTAAAAATAATGCTGGGAAGAGGTTTTATAATTTTTTGAATTTTTTTATTATATTTTTCGGAATTTTCTTGCCCGGGTCGAGTTTGAACGGAATTCGGGACTAAATGTTTTTTTTTCTCTGTTTCGGCCTATCTCGTCCCGTTCTGGCAAAAAATAATGCCGGAAAGAGGTATTTTAATTTTTTGAATTTTTTTACTATTTTTTTCGGAATTTTCTTGCTTGGGTCGAGAATGAACGGAATTCGGGACTAAAATTTTTTTCTCTCTGTTTCGGCCAATCTCATCCCGTTCTGGCAAAAAATAATGCCGGAAAGAGGTTTTATAATTTTTTGAATTTTTTTACTATATTTTTCAGAATTTTCTTGCCCAGGTCTAATATGAACGGAATTCGGAACTATAATTTTTTTTCTCTGTTTCGGTCTATCTCATCCCGTTTTGGTTAGAAATAATATCGGGAAGAGGTTTTATAATTTTTTGAATTTTTTTACTATATTTTTCGGAATTTTCTTGCCCGAGTCGAGTATGAACGGAATTTGGGACTAAAATTTTTTTCACTCTTTTTCGGCCTATCTCATCCCGTTTTGGCTAAAAATAATGCAGGGAAGAGGTTCTATGATTTTTTGAATTTTTTTTACTAACTTTATAGGAATTGTCTTTCCCAGCTCGAGTGTGAACGGAATTCGGGACTAAAGTTTTTTCTTCCATTTTTCAGCCTAACTCATCCCATTTTGGCTAAATATAATGCCGAAAAGAGGTTTTATAATTTTTTGAATTTTATTACTATTTTTTTCGGAATTTTCTTGCCCGGGTCGAGTATGAACGGAATTCAGGACTAAAATTTTTTTTTCTCTGTTTTGGCCTATCTCATCCCGTTTTGGCTAAAAATAATGCCAGAAAGAGGTATTTAAATTTTTTGAATTTTTTTACTATTTTATCGGGAATTTTCTTGCCCTTGTCAAGTAGGAACGGAATTCGGGACTAAAATTTTTTTTTCTCTTTTTTGGCCTATCTCATACCGTGTTGGCTAAAAATAATTCCGGGAAGAGGTATTTTTATTTTTTGAATTTTTTTACTATTTCTTTCGGAATTTTCTTGCCCGGGTCGAGTATGAACGGAATTCGGGACAAAATTTTTTTTCTCTTTTCCAGCCTATCTCATCCCATTTTGGCAAAAAATAATGCTGGGAAGAGGTTTTATAATTTTTTGAATTTTTTTACCATTTTTTTCGGAATTTTCTTTCCCGGGTCGAGTATGAACGGAATTCGGGACTAAAATTTTTGTCACTCTTTTTCGGCCGATCTCATCCCGTTTTGGCTAAAAATAATGCCAGACAGTGTTATTTTAATTTTTTGAATTTTTTTACTATTTTTATCGGAATTTTCTTGCCAGTGTCGATTATGAATGGAATTCGGGTATAAATTTTGTTTTCACTTTCTCGGCCTATCTCATCCCGTTTTCACTAAAAATAATGCCGGGAACAGGTTTTATAATTTTTTGAACTTTTTAACTATTTTTTTCGGAATTTTCTTGCCTGGGTCGATTATGAACGGAATTCGAGACTAAAATTTTGTTTTCTCTTTTTCGGCCTTTCTCATCCCGTTTTTGCTAAAAATAATGCCAAAAAAAGTTTTTATAATTTTTTGAATTTTTTTACTATATTTTTCGGAATTTTCTTGCCCGGGTCGAGTATGAACGGAATTCGGGACTTAAATTTTTTTTTCTCTATTTCAGCCTATCTCATCCCGTTCTGGCAAGAAATAATGCCGGAAAGAGGTATTTTAATTTTTTGAATTTTTTTACTATTTTTTTCAGAATTTTCTTGCCCGAGTCGAGTATGAACGGAATTTGGAATTAAAATTTTTTTCTCTCTTTTTGGGCCTATCTCATACCGTTATGGCTAAAAATAATGCCGGGAAGAGGTTTTATAATTTTTTGAATTTTATTACTATTTTTTTCGGAATTTTCTTGCCCGAGTCGAGTATGAACGGAATTCGGGACTAAAATTTTTTCACTCTTTTCCGGCCTATCTCATACCGTTTTGGCTAAAAATAATGCAGGGAAGAGGTTTTATAATTTTTTGAATTTTTTTACTATATTTTTCGGAATTTTCTTGCCCGGGTCGAGTTTGAACGGAATTCGGGACTAAATGTTTTTTTTTCTCTGTTTCGGCCTATCTCGTCCCGTTCTGGCAAAAAATAATGCCGGAAAGAGGTATTTTAATTTTTTGAATTTTTTTACTATTTTTTTCGGAATTTTCTTGCTTGGGTCGAGTATGAACGGAATTCGGGACTAAAATTTTTTTCTCTCTGTTTCGGCCTATCTCATCCCGTTCTAGCAAAACATAATGCCGGAAAGAGGTATTTTAATTTTTTGAATTTTTTTACTATTTTTTTCGGAATTTTCTTGCTTGGGTCGAGTATGAACGGAATTCGGGGCAAAATTTTTTTTCTCTGTTTTGGCCTATCTCATTCCGTTTTGGTAAAAATAATGCAGGAATTAGAGGTATTTTTATTTTTTGAATTTTTTTACTATTTTTTTCGGAATTTTCTTGCTTGGGTCGAGTATGAACGGAATTCGGGACAAAATTTTTTTTTCTCTTTTTCGGCCTATCTCATCCCGTTTTGGCTAAAAATAATTCCGGGAAGAGGTTTTATAATTTTTTGAATTTTTTTACTATTTTTTTCGGATTTTTATTTCCCTGGTCGAGTATGAACGGAATTCGGGACTAAGATTTTTGTTTCTCTGTTTTGGCCTATCTCATCCCGTTTTGGCTAAAAATAATGCCGGAAAGAGGTTTTATAATTTTTTTAATTTTTTAACTATTTTTTTCGGAATTTTCTTGCCTGGGTCGATTATGAACGGAATTCAGGACTAAAATTTTGGTTTCTCTTTTACGGCCTATCTCATCCCGTTTTTGCTAAAAATAATGCCAAAAAGAGGTTTTATAAATATTTGAATTTTTTTACTATATTTTTCGGAATTTTCTTGCCCGGGTCGAGTATGAACGGAATTCGGGACTAAAATTTTTTTCTCTCTGTTTCGGCCAATCTCATCCCGTTCTGGCAAAAAATAATGCCGGAAAGAGGTATTTTAATTTTTTGAATTTTTTTTCTATTTTTTTCAGAATTTTCTTGCCCGAGTCGAGTATGAACGGAATTTGGAATTAAAATTTTTTTCTCTCTTTTTCGGCCTATCTCATACCGTTAAGGCTAAAAATAATGCCGGGAAGAGGTTTTATAATTTTTTGAATTTTATTACTATTTTTTTCGGAATTTTCTTGCCCAAGTCGAGTATGTACGGAATTCGGGGCTAAAATTTTTTTCACTCTTTTTCGGCCTATCTCATACCGTTCTGGCTAAAAATAATGCAGGGAAGAGGTTTTATGATTTTTTGAATTTTTTTACTATATTTTTCGGAATTTTCTTTCCCGGGTCGAGTTTGAACGGAATTCGGGACTAAAATGTTTTTCACTCTTTTTCGGCCTATCTCATACCGTTTTGGCTAAAAATAATGCAGGGAAGAGGTTTTATGATTTTTTGAATTTTTTTTACTAACTTTATCGGAATTGTCTTTCCCAGCTCGAGTATAAACGGAATTCGGGGCTAAAATTTTTTCACTCTTTTCCGGCCTATCTCATACCGTTTTGGCTAAAAATAATGCAGGGAAGAGATTTTATAATTTTTTGAATTTTTTTACTATATTTTTCGGAATTTTCTTAACCGGGTCGAGTTTGAACGGAATTCGGGACTAAATGTTTTTTTTTCTCTGTTTCGGCCTATCTCGTCCCGTTCTGGCAAAAAATAATGCCGGAAAGAGGTATTTTAATTTTTTGAATTTTTTTACTATTTTTTTCGGAATTTTCTTGCTTGGGTCGAGTATGAACGGAATTCGGGACTAAAATTTTTTTCTCTCTGTTTCGGCCTATCTCATCCCGTTCTGGCAAAACATAATGCCGGAAAGAGGTATTTTAATTTTTTGAATTTTTTTACTATTTTTTTCAGAATTTTCTTGCCCGAGTCGTGTATGAACGGAATTTGGAATTAAAATTTTTTTCTCTCTTTTTCGGCCTATCTATTACCGTTTTGGCTAAAAATAATGCCGGGAAGAGGTTTTATAATTTTTTGAATTTTATTACTATATTTTTCGGAATTTTCTTGCCCGTGCCGAGTATGAACGGAATTCGGGACTAAAATTTTTTTCACTCTTTTTCGGCCTATCTCATACCGTTTTGGCTAAAAATAATGCAGGGAAGAAGTTTTATAATTTTTTGAAATTTTTTACTATATTTTTCGGAATTTTCTTTCCCGGGTCGAGTTTGAACGGAATTCGGGACTAAATTCTTTTTTTCTCTGTTTCCGCCTATCTCATCCCGTTCTGGCAAAAAATAATGCCGGAAAGAGGTATTTTAATTTTTTGCATTTTTTTACTATTTTTTTCAGAATTTTCTTGCCCGAGTCGAGTATGAACGGAATTTGGAATTAAAATTTTTTTCTCTCTTTTTCGGCCTATCTCATACCGTTTTGGTTATAAATAATGCTGGGAAGAGGTTTTATAATTTTTTCAATTTTTTTACTATATTTTTCAGAATTTTCTTGCCCAGGTCTAATATGAACGGAATTCGGAACTATAATTTTTTTTTCTCTGTTTCGGTCTATCTCATCCCGTTTTGGTTAGAAATAATACCGGGAAGAGGTTTTATAATTTTTTGAATTTTTTTACTATATTTTTCGGAATTTTCATGCCCGAGTCGAGTTTGAACGGAATTCGGGACTAAAATTTTTTTCACTCTTTTTCGGCCTATCTCATACCGTTTTGGCTAAAAATAATGCAGGGAAGAGGTTTTATGATTTTTTGAATTTTTTTTACTAACTTTAACGGAATTGTCTTTCCCAGCTCGAGTATGAACGGAATTCGGGACTAAAGTTTTTTCTTCCCTTTTTCAGCCTAACTCTTCCCATTTTGGCAAAAAATAATGCCGGAAAGAGGTATTTTAATTTTTTGAATTTTTTTACTATTTTTTTCGGAATTTTCTTGCTTGGGTCGAGTATGAACGGAATTCGGGGCAAATTTTTTTTTCTCTGTTTTGGCCTATCTCATGCCGTTTTGGTAAAAATAATGCAGGAATTAGAGGTATTTTTATTTTTTGAATTTTTTTACTATTTTTTTTCGGAATTTTCTTGCTTGGGTCGAGTATGAACGGAATTCGGGACAAAATTTTTTTTCTCTTTTTCGGCCTATCTCATCCCATTTTGGCTAAAAATAATTCCGGGAAGAGGTTTTATAATTTTTTGAATTTTTTTACTATTTTTTTCGGATTTTTATTTCCCTGGTCGAGTATGAACGGAATTCGGGACTAAAATTTTTGTTTCTCTGTTTTGGCCTATCTCATCCCGTTTTGGCTAAAAATAATGCCGGAAAGAGGTTTTATAATTTTTTTAATTTTTTAACTATTTTTTTCGGAATTTTCTTGCCTGGGTCGATTATGAACGGAATTCGGGACTAAAATTTTGGTTTCTCTTTTACGGCCTATCTCATCCCGTTTTTGCTAAAAATAATGCCAAAAAGAGGTTTTATAAATATTTGAAATTTTTTACTATATTTTTCGGAATTTTCTTGCCCGGGTCGAGTATGAACGGAATTCGGGACTAAAATTGTTTTCTCTTTGTTTTGGCCAATCTCATCCCGTTCTGGCAAAAAATAATGCCGGAAAGAGGTATTTTAATTTTTTGAATTTTTTTTCTATTTTTTTCAGAATTTTCTTGCCCGAGTCGAGTATGAACGGAATTTGGAATTAAAATTTTTTTTTCTCTTTTTCGGCCTATCTCATACCGTTAAGGCTAAAAATAATGCCGGGAAGAGGTTTTATAATTTTTTGAATTTTATTACTATTTTTTTCGGAATTTTCTTGCCCAAGTCGAGTATGTACGGAATTCGGGACTAAAATTTTTTTCCCTCTTTTTCGGCCCATCTCATACCGTTTTGGCTAAAAATAATGCAGGGGAGAGGTTTTATGATTTTTTGAATTTTTTTACTATATTTTTCGGAATTTTCTTTCCCGGGTCGAGTTTGAACGGAATTCGGGACTAAATTTTTTTTTCTCTGTTTCGGCCTATCTCATCCCGTTCTGGAAAAAAATAATGCCGGAAAGAGGTATTTTGATTTTTTGAATTTTTTTACTATTTTTTTCAGAATTTTCTTGCCCGGGTCAAGTATGAACGGAATTCGGGACTTTAATTTTTTTTTTCTTTGTTTCGGTCTATCTCACCCCGTTTTGGCTAAAAATAATACCGGGAAGAGGTTTTATAATTTTTTGAATTTTTTTACTATTTTTTTCGGAATTTTCTTCCCTGGATCGAGTATGAACGGAATTCGGGACTGAAATTTTTTTCTCTCTTTTATGGCCTATCTCATCCCGTTTTGGCTAAAAATAATGCCGAGAAGAGGTTTTATAATTTCTTGAATTTTGTTTTCTATTTTTTTCAGAATTTTCTTGCCCGGGTCGAGTATGAACGGAATTTGGAATTAAAATTTTTTTTTTCTCTTTTTCGGCCTATCTCATACCGTTTTGGCTAAAAATAATGCTGGAAGAGATTTTATAATTTTTTGAATTTTTTTACTATATTTTTCAGAATTTTCTTGCCCAGATCTAATATGAACGGAATTCGGAACTATAATTTTTTTTTCCCTGTTTCGGCCTATCTCATCCCGTTTTGGTTAGAAATAATTCCGGGAAGAGGTTTTATAATTTTTTGAATTTTTTTACTATATTTTTCGGAATTTTCTTGCCCGAGTCGAGTTTGAACAGAATTCGGGACTAAATTCTTTTTTTCTCTCTGTTTCGGCCTATCTCATCCCGTTCTGGCAAAAAATAATGCCGGAAAGAGGTATTTTAATTTTTTGAATTTTTTTACTATTTTTTTCAGAATTTTCTTGCCCGAGTCGTGTATGAACGAAATTTGGAATTAAAATTTTTTTCTCTCTTTTTCGGCCTATCTCATACCGTTTTGGCTAAAAATAATGCCGGGAAGAGGTTTTATAATTTTTTGAATTTTATTACTATATTTTTCGGACATTTTCTTGCCCGAGCCGAAGTATGAACGGAATTCGGGACTAAAATTTTTTTCACTCTTTTTCGGCCCTTATCTCCATCCGTTTTGGCTAAAAATAATGCAGGAAGAGTTTTTATAAATTTTTGAAATTTTTTTTACTATTATTTTTTTTCGGAATTTTCTTGCCCGGTCGAGTTTGAAGGAATTTCGGGACTAAATCTTTTTTTCTCTGTTCCACCTATCTTCATCCCGTTTTGGCAAAAAATAATGCCAGGAAGAAGTTTTATAATTTTTTGAATTTTTTTACTATTTTTTCAGAATTTTCTTGCCCGGGTCGAGTATGAACGGAATTCGGGACTAAAATTTTGATTTCACTTTTTTCACATATATCATCCTGTTTTGGCTAAAAATAATGCCGGGAAGACGTTTTTATGATTTTTTGAATTTTTTTACTATTTTCTTCGGAATTTTC
>NW_022155165.1:0-16700 GCF_001633185.2 Quercus lobata | reverse complement strand
AAAAAAAATACCGTGAAGAGGTTTTATAATTTTTTGAATTTTTTTATTATTTTTTTCGGAATTTTCTTTCCCGAGTCGAGTATGAACGGAATTCGGGACTAAAATTTTTTTCTCTTTTTCGGCCTAACTCATACCGTGTTGGCTAAAAATAATTCCGGGAAGAGGTTTTATAAATTTTTGAATTTTTTTACTAAATTTTTCGGAATTTTCTTGCCCGGGTCGAGTATTAACGGAATTCGAGACTAAAATTTTTGTTTCTCTGTTTTGGCCTATCTCATCCCGTTTTGGCTAAAAATAATGCCGGAAAGAGGTATTTTTATTTTTTGAATTTTTTTACAATTTTTTTCGGAATTTCCTTGCCCGGGTCGAGCATGAACGGAATTCGGGACAAAATTTTTTTTTCTCTATTCCGGCCTATCTCATCCCATTTTGGCTAAAAATAATGCTGGGAAGAGGTTTTATAATTTTTTGAATTTTTTTATTATTTTTTTCGGAATTTTCTTTCCCGGGTCGAGTACGAACGGAATTCGGGACTAAAATTTTTTTCACTCTTTTTCGGCCGATCTCATCTCGTTTTGACTAAAAATAATGCCAGAAAGTGTTATTTTAATTTTGTGAATTTTTTTACTATTATTTTTCAAGAATTTTTCTTGCCTGGGTCGACTTATGAACGGAATTCGGAATAATTTTGTTTTCTCTTTTTTGGCCTATCTCATCTGTTTTTTGCTAAAAAATGCCAAAAAGAGGTTTAATAATTTTTTGACACATTTTTTTACTAATATTTTTCAGAATTTTCTTGCCCGCGGTCTAGTAATGAACGGAATTCGGGACTATAATTTCTTTTTTCTCTGTTTCGGTCTATCTCATCCCGTTCTTGGGCTAAAAATATTACCAGGGAAGAGGTTTTATAATTTTTTTGAATTTTTTTACTATTTTTTTTTCGGAATTTTCCTTCCCGGTCGATTATGAACGGCATTCGTGACTAAAATTTTTTTCTCTTTTTTTGGCCTATCTCATCCCGTTTTTGGGCTAAAATAATGCCGGGAAGTGGTTTTATAATTTTTTGAATTTTTTTACTATTTCTTTCGGAATTTTCTTGCCCGAGTCGAGTATGAACGGAATTCGGGACTAAATTTTTTTTTTCTCTTGTTCAACCTATCTCATCTCGTTTTGGTTATAAATAATACCGGAAAGGGGTTTTATAATTTTTTGAATTTTTTTTACTAACTTTCTCGGAATTGTCTTTACCAGCTCAACGATGAACGGAATTCGGGACTAAATTTTTTTTTTCTCTGTTTCGGCCTATCTCATCCCGTTCTGGCAAAAAATAATGCCAGAAAGAGGTATTTTAATTTTTTGAATTTTTTTACTATTTTTTTAAGAATTTTCTTGCCCGAGTCGAGTATGAACGAAATTTGGAATTAAAATTTTTTCTCTCTTTTTCGGCCTATCTCATACCATTTTGGCAAAAAAAAAAATGCCGGGAAGAGGTTTTATAATTTTTTGAATTTTTTTACTATATTTTTCAGAATTTTCTTGCCTGGGTCTAGTATGAACGGAATTCGGGACTATAATTTTTTTTTCTCTGTTTCGGTGTATCTCATCCCGTTTTGGCTAAAAATAATACCGGGAAGAGGTTTTATAATTTTTTGAATTTTTTTACTATTTTTTTCGGAATTTTCTTCCCCGGATTGATTATGAACGGAATTCGGGACTAAAATTCTTTTTTCTCTTTTTTCGCCTATCTCATCCCGTTTTGGCTAAAAGTAATGCCGGGAAGTGGTTTTATAATTTTTTGAATTTGTTTACTATTTCTTTCGGAATTTTCTTGCCCGAGTCGAGTATGAACGGAATTCGGGACTAAAATTTTTTTTTCTCTTGTTCGGCCTATCTCATCCCGTTTTGGCTATAAATAATACCGGAAAGGGGTTTTTTAATTTTTTGAATTTTTTTTTACCAACTTATCGGAATGTCTTCCCAGCTCAACTTGAAACGGAATTCGGGACTAATTTTTTTTTTCTCTTTCTCGGCCTATCTCATCCTGTTTTGGCTAAAAATAATGCCGAGAATAGGTTTTTTAATTTTTTGAATTTTTTTGCTAATTTTTTCAGAATTTTCTTGCCCGGGTCGAGTATGAACGGAATTCGAGGCTAATTTTTTTTTTCTCTCTTTCTCGGCCTATCTCCCCCCCCCCCCCCCATACCATTTTTGGCTAAAAAAAAATACCGTGAAGGGTTTTATAATTTTTTTTTGAATTTTTTTACTATTTTTTTCAGAATTTTCTTGCCCGGGTCTAGTATGAACGGAATTCGGGACTATAATTTTTTTTTCTCTGTTTCGGTCTATCTCTTCCAGTTTCGGCTAAAAATAATACCGGGAAGAGGTTTTATAATTTTTTGAATTTTTTTACTATTTTTTTCGGAATTTTCTTCCCCGGATCGAGTATGAACGGAATTCGGGACTAAAATTTTTTTCTCTTTTTCGGCCTAACTCATACCGTGTTGGCTAAAAATAATTCCGGGAAGAGGTTTTATAAATTTTAGAATTTTTTTACTAAATTTTTCGGAATTTTCTTGCCCGGGTCGAGTATTAACGGAATTCGGGACTAAAATTTTTTTTCTCTTTTTCGGCCTAACTCATACCGTGTTGGCTAAAAATAATTCCGGGAAGAGGTTTTATAAATTTTTGACTTTTTTTACTAAATTTTTCGGAATTTTCTTGCCCGGGTCGACTATGAACGGAATTCGAGACTAAAATTTTTGTTTCTCTGTTTTGGCCTATCTCATCCCGTTTTGGCTAAAAATAATGCCGGAAAGAGGTATTTTTATTTTTTGAATTTTTTTACAATTTTTTTCGGAATTTCCTTGCCCGGGTCGAGCATGAACGGAATTCGGGACAAAATTTTTTTTTCTCTTTTCAGGCCTATCTCATCCCATTTTGGCTAAAAATAATGCTGGGAAGAGGTTTTATAATTTTTTGAATTTTTTTATTATTTTTTTCGGAATTTTCTTTCCCGGGTCGAGTATGAACGGAATTCGGGACTAAAATTTTTTTCACTCTTTTTCGGCCGATCTCATCCCGTTTTGACTAAAAATAATGCCAGAAAGTGTTATTTTAATTTTGTGAATTTTTTTACTATTATTTTCAGAATTTTCTTGCCTGGGTCGATTATGAACGGAATTCGGGACTAAAATTTTGTTTTCTCTTTTTCGGCCTATCTCATCTCGTTTTTGCTAAAAATAATGCCAAAAAGAGGTTTTATAATTTTTTGAATTTTTTTTACTATATTTTTCAGAATTTTCTTGCCCGGGTCTAGTATGAACGGAATTCGGGACTATAATTTTTTTTTCTCTGTTTCGGTCTATCTCATCCCGTTTTGGCTAAAAATATTACCGGGAAGAGGTTTTATAATTTTTTGAATTTTTTTACTATTTTTTTCGGAATTTTCTTCCCCGGATCGATTATGAACGGAATTCGGGACTAAAATTTTTTTCTCTCTTTTTTGGCCTATCTCATCACGTTTTGGCTAAAAGTAATGCCGGGAAGTGGTCTTATAATTTTTTGAATTTGTTTACTATTTCTTTCGGAATTTTCTTGCCCGAGTCGAGTATGAACGGAATTCGGGACTAAAATTTTTTTTTCACTTGTTCAACCTATCTCATCCCGTTTTGGTTATAAATAATACCGGAAAGGGGTTTTATAATTTTTTGAATTTTTTTTACTAACTTTATCGGAATTGTCTTTACCAGCTCAACTATGAACGGAATTCGGGACTAAATTTTTTTTTTCTCTGTTTCGGCCTATCTCATCCCGTTCTGGCAAAAAATAATGCCAGAAAGAGGTATTTTAATTTTTTGAATTTTTTTACTATTTTTTTCAGAATTTTCTTGCCCGAGTCGAGTATGAACGAAATTTGGAATTAAAATTTTTTCTCTCTTTTTCGGCCTATCTCATACCATTTTGGCAAAAAAAAAAATGCCGGGAAGAGGTTTTATAATTTTTTGAATTTTTTTACTATATTTTTCAGAATTTTCTTGCCTGGGTCTAGTATGAACGGAATTCGGGACTATAATTTTTTTTTCTCTGTTTCGGTCTATCTCATCCCGTTTTGGCTAAAAATAATACCGGGAAGAGGTTTTATAATTTTTTGAATTTTTTTACTATTTTTTTCGGAATTTTCTTCCCCGGATTGATTATGAACGGAATTCGGGACTAAAATTTTTTTTTCTCTTTTTTCGCCTATCTCATCCCGTTTTGGCTAAAAGTAATGCCGGGAAGTGGTTTTATAATTTTTTGAATTTGTTTACTATTTCTTTCGGAATTTTCTTGCCCGAGTCGAGTATGAACGGAATTCGGGACTAAAATTTTTTTTTCTCTAGTTCGACCTATCTCATCCCGTTTTGGTTATAAATAATACCGGAAAGGGCTTTTATAATTTTTTGAATTTTTTTTCCTAACTTTATCGTAATTGTCTTTCCCAGCTCAACTATGAACGGAATTCGGGACTAAATTTTTTTTTTCTCTGTTTCGGCCTATCTCATCCCGTTCTGGCAAAAAATAATGCCGGAAAAGAGGTATTTTAATTTTTTGAATTTTTTTACTATTTTTTTCAGAATTTTCTTGCCCGAGTCGAGTATGGACGGAATTTGGAATTAAAATTTTTTTCTCTCTTTTTCGGCCTATCTCATACCATTTTGGCTAAAAAAAAATACCGTGAAGAGGTTTTATAATTTTTTGAATTTTTTTACTATATTTTTCAGAATTTTCTTGCCTGGGTCTAGTATGAACGGAATTCGGGACTATAATTTTTTTTTCTCTGTTTCGGTCTATCTCATCCCGTTCTGGCAAAAAATAATGCCGGAAAGAGTTATTTTAATTTTTTGAATTTTTTTACTATTTTTTTCAGAATTTTCTTGCCCGGGTCTAGTATGAACGGAATTCGGGACTATAATTTTTTTTTCTCTGTTTCGGTCTATCTCTTCCCGTTTCGGCTAAAAATAATACCGGGAAGAGGTTTTATAATTTTTTGAATTTTTTTACTATTTTTTTCGGAATTTTCTTCCCCGGATCGAGTATGAACGGAATTCGGGACTAAAATTTTTTTCTCTTTTTCGGCCTAACTCATACCGTGTTGGCTAAAAATAATTCCGGGAAGAGGTTTTATAAATTTTTGAATTTTTTTACTAAATTTTTCGGAATTTTCTTGCCCGGGTCGAGTATGAACGGAATTCGAGACTAAAATTTTTGTTTCTCTGTTTTGGCCTATCTCATCCCGTTTTGGCTAAAAATAATGCCGGAAAGAGGTATTTTTATTTTTTGAATTTTTTTCGGAATTTCCTTGCCGGGTCGAGCATGAACTGAATTCGGGACAAAATTTTTTTTTCTCTTTTCCGGCCTATCTCATCCCGTTTTGACTAAAAATAATGCCAGAAAGTATTATTTTAATTTTGTGAATTTTTTGACTATTATTTTCAGAATTTTCTTGCCTGGGTCGATTATGAACGGAATTCGGGACTAAAATTTTGTTTTCTCTTTTTCGGCCTATCTCATCTCGTTTTTGCTAAAAATAATGCCAAAAAGAGGTTTTATAATTTTTTGAATTTTTTTACTATATTTTTCAGAATTTTCTTCGGGACTATAATTTTTTTTTCCCGGTCTATCTCATCCCGTTTTGGCTAAAAATATTACCGGGAAGAGGTTTTATATGAACGGAATTCGGGACTCGGGACTAAAATTTTTTTTTCTCTTTTTTCGCCTATCTCATCCCGTTTTGGCTAAAAGTAATGCCGGGAAGTGGTTTTATAATTTTTTGAATTTGTTTACTATTTCTTTCGGAATTTTCTTGCCCGAGTCGAGTATGAACGGAATTCGGGACTAAAATTTTTTTTTCTCTTGTTCGACCTATCTCATCCCGTTTTGGTTATAAATAATACCGGAAAGGGTTTTATAATTTTTTGAATTTTTTTTACTAACTTTATCGGAATTGTCTTTCCCAGCTCAACTATGAACGGAATTCGGGACTAAATTTTTTTTTTCTCTGTTTCGGCCTATCTCATCCCGTTCTGGCAAAAAATAATGCCGGAAAGAGGTATTTTAATTTTTTGAATTTTTTTACTATTTTTTTCAGAATTTTCCTGCCCGAGTCGAGTATGAACGGAATTTGGAATTAAAATTTTTTTCTCTCATTTTCGGCCTACCTCATATCATTTTGGCTAAAAAAAAATACTGTGAAGAGGTTTTATAATTTTTTGAATTTTTTTACTATATTTTTCAGAATTTTCTTGCCTGGGTCTAGTATGAACGGAATTCGGGACTATAATTTTTTTTTCTCTGTTTCGGTCTATCTCATCCCGTTCTGGCAAAAAATAATGCTGGAAAGAGTTACTTTAATTTTTTGAATTTTTTTACTATTTTTTTCAGAATTTTCTTGCCCGGGTCTAGTATGAACGGAATTCGGGACTATAATTTTTTTTTCTCTGTTTCGGTCTATCTCTTCCAGTTTCGGCTAAAAATAATACCGGGAAGAGGTTTTATAATTTTTTGAATTTTTTTACTATTTTTTTCGGAATTTTCTTCCCCGGATCGAGTATGAACGGAATTCGGGACTAAAATTTTTTTCTCTTTTTCGGCCTAACTCATACCGTGTTGGCTAAAAATAATTCCGGGAAGAGGTTTTATAAATTTTTGAATTTTTTTACTAAATTTTTCGGAATTTTCTTGCCCGGGTCGAGTATGAACGGAATTCGAGACTAAAATTTTTGTTTCTCTGTTTTGGCCATCTCATCCCGTTTTGGCTAAAAATAATGCCGGAAAGAGGTATTTTTATTTTTTGAATTTTTTTCGGAATTTCCTTGCTCCGGTCGAGCATGAACTGAATTCGGGACAAAATTTTTTTTTCTCTTTTCCGCCCTATCTCATCCCATTTTGGCTAAAAATAATGCTGGGAAGAGGTTTTATAATTTTTTGAATTTTTTTATTATTTTTTTCGGAATTTTCTTTCCCGGGTCGAGTATGAACGGAATTCGGGACTAAAATTTTTTTCACTCTTTTTCGGCCGATCTCATCCCGTTTTGACTAAAAATAATGCCAGAAAGTGTTATTTTAATTTTGTGAATTTTTTTACTATTATTTTCAGAATTTTCTTGCCTGGGTCGATTATGAACGGAATTCGGGACTAAAATTTTGTTTTCTCTTTTTCGGCCTATCTCATCTTGTTTTTGCTAAAAACAATGCCAAAAAGAGGTTTTATAATTTTTTGAATTTTTTTACTATATTTTTCAGAATTTTCTTGCCCGGGTCTAGTATGAACGGAATTCGGGACTATAATTTTTTTTTCTCTGTTTCGGTCTATCTCATCCCGTTTTGGCTAAAAATATTACCGGGAAGAGGTTTTATAATTTTTTGAATTTTTTTACTATTTTTTTCGGAATTTTCTTCCCCGGATCGATTATGAACGGAATTCGGGACTAAAATTTTTTTCTCTCTTTTTTGGCCTATCTCATCACGTTTTGGCTAAAAGTAATGCCGGGAAGTGGTCTTATAATTTTTTGAATTTGTTTACTATTTCTTTCGGAATTTTCTTGCCCGAGTCGAGTATGAACGGAATTCGGGACTAAAATTTTTTTTTCACTTGTTCAACCTATCTCATCCCGTTTTGGTTATAAATAATACCGGAAAGGGGTTTTATAATTTTTTGCATTTTTTTTACTAACTTTATCGGAATTGTCTTTACCAGCTCAACTATGAACGGAATTCGGGACTAAATTTTTTTTTTCTCTGTTTCGGCCTATCTCATCCCGTTCTGGCAAAAAATAATGCCAGAACGAGGTATTTTAATTTTTTGAATTTTTTTACTATTTTTTTCAGAATTTTCTTGCCCGAGTCGAGTATGAACGGAATTTGGAATTAAAATTTTTTTCTCTCTTTTTCGGCCTATCTCATACCATTTTGGCTAAAAAAAAATACCGGGAAGAGGTTTTATAATTTTTTGAATTTTTTTGCTATATTTTTCAGAATTTTCTTGCCTGGGTCTAGTATGAACGGAATTCGGGACTATAATTTTTTTTTCTCTGTTTCGGTCTATCTCATCCCGTTCTGGCAAAAAATAATACCGGGAAGAGGTTTTATAATTTTTTGAATTTTTTTACTATTTTTTTCGGAATTTTCTTCCCCGGATTGATTATGAACGGAATTCGGGACTAAAATTTTTTTTTCTCTTTTTTCGCCTATCTCATCCCGTTTTGGCTAAAAGTAATGCCGGGAAGTGGTTTTATAATTTTTTGAATTTGTTTACTATTTCTTTCGGAATTTTCTTGCCCGAGTCGAGTATGAACGGAATTCGGGACTAAAATTTTTTTTTCTCTAGTTCGACCTATCTCATCCCGTTTTGGTTATAAATAATACCGGAAAGGGCTTTTATAATTTTTTGAATTTTTTTTCCTAACTTTATCGTAATTGTCTTTCCCAGCTCAACTATGAACGGAATTCGGGACTAAATTTTTTTTTTCTCTGTTTCGGCCTATCTCATACCATTTTGGCTAAAAAAAAATACCGGGAAGAGGTTTTATAATTTTTTGAATTTTTTTACTATATTTTTCAGAATTTTCTTGCCTGCGTCTAGTATGAACGGAATTCGGGACTATAATTTTTTTTTCTCTGTTTCGGTCTATCTCATCCCGTTCTGGCAAAAAATAGTGCCGGAAAGAGTTATTTTAATTTTTTGAATATTTTTACTATTTTTTTCAGAATTTTCTTGCCCGGGTCTAGTATGAACGGAATTCGGGACTATAATTTTTTTTTCTCTGTTTCGGTCTATCTCATCCCGTTTTGGCTAAAAATAATACCGGGAAGAGGTTTTATAATTTTTTGAATTTTTTTACTATTTTTTTCGGAATTTTCTTCCCCGGATTGATTATGAACGGAATTCGGGACTAAAATTTTTTTTTCTCTTTTTTCGCCTATCTCATCCCGTTTTGGCTAAAAGTAATGCGGGGAAGTGGTTTTATAATTTTTTGAATTTGTTTACTATTTCTTTCGGAATTTTCTTGCCCGAGTCGCGTATGAACGGAATTCGGGACTAAAATTTTTTTTTCTCTTGTTCGACCTATCTCATCCCGTTTTGGTTATAAATAATACCGGAAAGGGGTTTTATAATTTTTTGAATTTTTTTTACTAACTTTATCGGAATTGTCTTTCCCAGCTCAACTATGGACGGAATTCGGGACTAAATTTTTTTTTTCTCTGTTTCGGCCTCTGGCAAAAAATAATGCCGGAAAGAGGTATTTTAATTTTTTGAATTTTTTTACTATTTTTTTCAGAATTTTCTTGCCCGAGTCGAGTATGAACGGAATTTGGAATTAAAATTTTTTTCTTTCTTTTCGGGCCTATCTCATACCGTTATGGCTAAAAATAATGCCGGGAAGAGGTTTTATAATTTTTTGAATTTTATTACTATTTTTTTCGGAATTTTCTTGCCCGAGTCGAGTATGAACGGAATTCGGGACTAAAATTTTTTCACTCTTTTTCGGCCTATCTCATACCGTTTTGGCTAAAAATAATGCAGGGAAGAGTTATTTAATCTTTTGAATATTTTTACTATTTTTTTCAGAATTTCTGCCCGGGTTCTAGTATGAACGGAAATTCGGGACTATAATTTTTTGTCTCTGTTTCGGTCTATCTCTCCCGTTTGGCTAAAAAATAATACCGGGAAGAGGTTTTATAAATTTTTTGATTTTTTTACTATTTTTTTTCGGGAATTTCTCCCCGGATTGATTATTGAACGGAATCGCTGACTAAAATTTTTTTTTTCTCTTTTTTCGCGCCTATCTCATCCCGTTTTGGCTAAAAGTAATGCCGGGAAAGTGGTTCCTATAATTTTTTGAATTGTTTACTATTTCATTTCGGAATTTTCTTGCCCCGAGTCGAGTCTGAAACGGAATTCGGGACTAAAAATTTTTTTTTCTCTTTGTTCGACCTATCTCATCCCGTTTTGGTTATAAATTAATACGGAAAGGGGGTTTAAATTTTTTGAATTTTTTTTTACTTAAACTTTATCGGATTGTCTTTCCCGCTTCAACTTATGGAACGGAATTCGCGGACAAAATTTTTTTTTTTCTCTGTTTCGGCCTCTGGCCAAAAAATAATGCCGTTAAAGAGGGTATTTGTATTTTTGAATTTTTTTACTATATTTTTCAGAATTTTCTTGCCCGGGTCTAGTATGAACGGAATTCGGGACTATAATTTTTTTTTCTCTGTTTCGGTCTATCTCATCCCGTTTTGGCTAAAAAATTACCGGAAAGGAGTTATTTTAATTTTTTGAATTTTTTTACCAATTTTTTTCGGAATTTTCTTGCCCGGGTCTAGTATGAACGGAATTCGGGACTAAATTTTTTTTTCTCTGTTTCGGCCTATCTCATCCCGTGTTCTGGCAAAAAATAATGCCGGAAAGAGGTTATTTTAATTTTTTGAATTTTTTTACTCAGAATTTTCTTTTTATGAACGAATTGGGACTAAATTTTTTTTCTCTGTTCGGTCTATCTCATCCCGTTTTGCTAAAAATAATACCGGGAAGAGGTTTATAATTTTTTGAATTTTTTTACTATTTTTTTCGGAATTTCTTCCCCGGATGATTTGAACGGAATTCGGACTAAAATTTTTTCTCTCTTTTTTGGCCTATCTCATCCCGTTTTGGCTAAAAGTAATGCCGGGAAGTGGTTTTATAATTTTTTGAATTTGTTTACTATTTCTTTCGGAATTTTCTTGCCCGAGTCGAGTATGAACGGAATTCGGAACTAAAATTTTTTTTTCTCTTGTTCAACCTATCTCATCCCGTTTTGGTTATAAATAATACCGGAAAGGGGTTTTATAATTTTTTGAATTTTTTTTACTAACTTTATCGGAATTGTCTTTCCCAGCTCAACTATGAACGGAATTCGGGACTAAATTTTTTTTTTCTCTGTTTCGGCCTATCTCATCCCGTTCTGGCAAAAAATAATGCCGGAAAGAGGTATTTTAATTTTTTGAATTTTTTTACTATTTTTTTCAGAATTTTCTTGCCCGAGTCGAGTATGAACGGAATTTGGAATTAAAATTTTTTTCTCTCTTTTTCGGCCTATCTCATACCATTTTGGCTAAAAAAAAATACCGTGAAGAGGTTTTATAATTTTTTGAATTTTTTTACTATATTTTTCAGAATTTTCTTGCCTGGGTCTAGTATGAACGGAATTCGGGACTATAATTTTTTTTTCTCTGTTTCGGTCTATCTCATCCCGTTCTGGCAAAAAATAATGCCGGAAAGAGTTATTTTAATTTTTTGAATTTTTTTACTATTTTTTTCAGAATTTTCTTGCCCGGGTCTAGTATGAACGGAATTCGGGACTATAATTTTTTTTCTCTGTTTCGGTCTATCTCTTCCCGTTTCGGCTAAAAATAATACCGGGAAGAGGTTTTATAATTTTTTGAATTTTTTTACTATTTTTTTCGGAATTTTCTTCCCCGGATCGAGTATGAACGGAATTCGGGACTAAAATTTTTTTCTCTTTTTCGGCCTAACTCATACCGTGTTGGCTAAAAATAATTCCGGGATGAGGTTTTATAAATTTTTGATTTTTTTTACTAAATTTTTCGGAATTCTCTTGCCCGGGTCGAGTATGAACGGAATTCGAGACTAAAATTTTTGTTTCTCTGTTTTGGCCTATCTCATCCCGTTTTGGCTAAAAATAATGCCGGAAAGAGGTATTTTTATTTTTTGAATTTTTTTACAATTTTTTTCGGAATTTCCTTGCCCGGGTCGAGCATGAACGGAATTCGGGACAAAATTTTTTTTTCTCTTTTCCGGCCTATCTCATCCCATTTTGGCTAAAAATAATGCTGGGAAGAGGTTTTATAATTTTTTGAATTTTTTTATTATTTTTTTCGGAATTTTCTTTCCCGGGTCGAGTATGAACGGAATTCGGGACTAAAATTTTTTTCACTCTTTTTCGGCCGATCTCATCCCGTTTTGACTAAAAATAATGCCAGAAAGTGTTATTTTAATTTTGTGAATTTTTTTACTATTATTTTCAGAATTTTCTTGCCTGGGTCGATTATGAACGGAATTCGGGACTAAAATTTTGTTTTCTCTTTTTCGGCCTATCTCATCTCATTTTTGCTAAAAACAATGCCAAAAAGAGGTTTTATAATTTTTTGAATTTTTTTACTATATTTTTCAGAATTTTCTTGCCCGGGTCTAGTATGAACGGAATTCGGGACTATAATTTTTTTTTCTCTGTTTCGGTCTATCTCATCCCGTTTTGGCTAAAAATATTACCGGGAAGAGGTTTTATAATTTTTTGAATTTTTTTACTATTTTTTTCGGAATTTTCTTCCCCGGATCGATTATGAACGGAATTCGGGACTAAAATTTTTTTCTCTCTTTTTTGGCCTATCTCATCCCGTTTTGGCTAAAAGTAATGCCGGGAAGTGGTTTTATAATTTTTTGAATTTGTTTACTATTTCTTTCGGAATTTTCTTGCCCGAGTCGAGTATGAACGGAATTCGGGACTAAAATTTTTTTTTCTCTTGTTCAACCTATCTCATCCCGTTTTGGTTATAAATAATACCGGAAAGGGGTTTTATAATTTTTTGAATTTTTTTTACCAACTTTATCGGAATTGTCTTTCCCAGCTCAACTATGAACGGAATTCGGGACTAAATTTTTTTTTTCTCTGTTTCGGCCTATCTCATCCCGTTCTGGCAAAAAATAATGCCGGAAAGAGGTATTTTAATTTTTTGAATTTTTTTACTATTTTTTTCAGAATTTTCTTGCCCGAGTCGAGTATGAACGGAATTTGGAATTAAAATTTTTTTCTCTCTTTTTCGGCCTATCTCATACCATTTTGGCTAAAAAAAAATACCGTGAAGAGGTTTTATAATTTTTTGAATTTTTTTACTATATTTTTCAGAATTTTCTTGCCTGGGTCTAGTATGAACGGAATTCGGGACTATAATTTTTTTTTCTCTGTTTCGGTCTATCTCATCCCGTTCTGGCAAAAAATAATGCCGGAAAGAGTTATTTTAATTTTTTGAATTTTTTTACTATTTTTTTCAGAATTTTCTTGCCCGGGTCTAGTATGAACGGAATTCGGGACTATAATTTTTTTTTCTCTGTTTCGGTCTATCTCTTCCCGTTTCGGCTAAAAATAATACCGGGAAGAGGTTTTATAATTTTTTGAATTTTTTTACTATTTTTTTCGGAATTTTCTTCCCCGGATCGAGTATGAACGGAATTCGGGACTAAAATTTTTTTCTCTTTTTCGGCCTAACTCATCCCGTTTTGGCTAAAAGTAATGCCGGGAAGTGGTTTTATAATTTTTTGAATTTGTTTACTATTTCTTTCGGAATTTTCTTGCCCGAGTCGAGTATGAACGGAATTCGGGACTAAAATTTTTTTTTCTCTTGTTCGACCTATCTCATCCCGTTTTGGTTATAAATAATACCGGAAAGGGGTTTTATAATTTTTTGAATTTTTTTTACTAACTTTATCGGAATTGTCTTTCCCAGCTCAACTATGAACGGAATTCGGGACTAAATTTTTTTTTTCTCTGTTTCGGCCTATCTCATCCCGTTCTGGCAAAAAATAATGCCGGAAAGAGGTATTTTAATTTTTTGAATTTTTTTACTATTTTTTTCAGAATTTTCTTGCCCGAGTCGAGTATGAACGGAATTTGGAATTAAAATTTTTTTCTCTCTTTTTCGGCCTATCTCATACCGTGTTGGCTAAAAATAATTCCGGGAAGAGGTTTTATAAATTTTTGAATTTTTTTACTAAATTTTTCGGAATTTTCTTGCCCGGGTCGATTATGAACGGAATTCGAGACTAAAATTTTTTTCACTCTTTTTCGGCCGATCTCATCCCGTTTTGACTAAAAATAATGCCAGAAAGTGTTATTTTAATTTTGTGAATTTTTTTACTATTATTTTCAGAATTTTCTTGCCTGGGTCGATTATGAACGGTATTCGGGACTAAAATTTTGATTTCTCTTTTTCGGCCTATCTCATCTCGTTTTTGCTAAAAATAATGCCAAAAAGAGGTTTTATAATTTTTTGAATTTTTTTACTATATTTTTCAGAATTTTCTTGCCTGGGTCTAGTATGAACGGAATTCGGGACTATAATTTTTTTTCTCTGTTTCGGTCTATCTCATCCCGTTTTGGCAAAAAATAATGCCGGAAAGAGTTATTTTAATTTTTTGAATTTTTTTACTATATTTTTCAGAATTTTCTTGCCCGGGTCTAGTATGAACGGAATTCGGGACTATAATTTTTTTTTCTCTGTTTCGGTCTATCTCATCCCGTTTTGGCTAAAAATATTACCGGGAAGAGGTTTTATAATTTTTTGAATTTTTTTACAATTTTTTTCGGAATTTTCTTCCCCGTATCGATTATGAACGGAATTCGGGACTAAAATTTTTTTCTCTCTTTTTTGGCCTATCTCATCCCGTTTTGGCTAAAAGTAATGCCGGGAAGTGGTTTTATAATTTTTTGAATTTGTTTACTATTTCTTTCGGAATTTTCTTGCCCGAGTCGAGTATGAACGGAATTCGGGACTAAAATTTTTTTTTCTCTTGTTCAACCTATCTCATCTCGTTTTGGTTATAAATAATACCGGAAAGGGGTTTTATAATTTTTTGAATTTTTTTTACTAACTTTATCGGAATTGTCTTTACCAGCTCAACGATGAACGGAATTCGGGAATAAATTTTTTTTTTCTCTGTTTCGGCCTATCTCATCCCGTTCTGGCAAAAAATAATGCCAGAAAGAGGTATTTTAATTTTTTGAATTTTTTTACTATTTTTTTAAGAATTTTCTTGCCCGAGTCGAGTATGAACGAAATTTGGAATTAAAATTTTTTCTCTCTTTTTCGGCCTATCTCATACCATTGTGGCAAAAAAAAAAATGCCGGGAAGAGGTTTTATAATTTTTTGAATTTTTTTACTATATTTTTCAGAATTTTCTTGCCTGGGTCTAGTATGAACGGAATTCGGGACTATAATTTTTTTTTCTCTGTTTCGGTCTATCTCATCCCGTTTTGGCTAAAAATAATACCGGGAAGAGGTTTTATAATTTTTTGAATTTTTTTACTATTTTTTTCGGAATTTTCTTCCCCGGATCGCGTATGAACGGAATTCGGGACTAAAATTTTTTTCTCTTTTTCGGCCTAACTCATACCGTGTTGGCTAAAAATAATTCCGGGAAGAGGTTTTATAAATTTTTGAATTTTTTTACTAAATTTTTCGGAATTTTCTTGCCCGGGTCGAGTATGAACGGAATTCGAGACTAAAATTTTTGTTTCTCTGTTTTGGCCTATCTCATCCCGTTTTGGCTAAAAATAATGCCGGAAAGAGGTATTTTTATTTTTTGAATTTTTTTACAATTTTTTTCGGAATTTCCTTGCCCGGGTCGAGCATGAACGGAATTCGGGACAAAATTTTTTTTTCTCTTTTCCGGCCTATCTCATCCCATTTTGGCTAAAAATAATGCTGGGAAGAGGTTTTATAATTTTTTGAATTTTTTTATTATTTTTTTCGGAATTTTCTTTCCCGGGTCGAGTATGAACGGAATTCGGGACTAAAATTTTTTTCACTCTTTTTCGGCCGATCTCATCCCGTTTTGACTAAAAATAATGCCAGAAAGTGTTATTTTAATTTTGTGAATTTTTTTACTATTATTTTCAGAATTTTCTTGCCTGGGTCGATTATGAACGGAATTCGGGACTAAAATTTTGTTTTCTCTTTTTCGGCCTATCTCATCTCGTTTTTGCTAAAAATAATGCCAAAAAGAGGTTTTATAATTTTTTGAATTTTTTTACTATATTTTTCAGAATTTTCTTGCCCGGGTCTAGTATGAACGGAATTCGGGACTATAATTTTTTTTTCTCTGTTTCGGTCTATCTCATCCCGTTTTGGCTAAAAATATTACCGGGAAGAGGTTTTATAATTTTTTGAATTTTTTTACTATTTTTTTCGGAATTTTCTTCCCGGATCGATTATGAACGGAATTCGGGACTAAAATTTTTTTCTCTCTTTTTTGGCCTATCTCATCCCGTTTTGGCTAAAAGTAATGCCGGGAAGTGGTTTTATAATTTTTTGAATTTGTTTACTATTTCTTTCGGAATTTTCTTGCCCGAGTCGAGTATGAACGGAATTCGGGACTAAAATTTTTTTTTCTCTTGTTCAACCTATCTCATCCCGTTTTGGTTATAAATAATACCGGAAAGGGGTTTTATAATTTTTTGAATTTTTTTTACTAACTTTATCGGAATTGTCTTTCCCAGCTCAACTATGAACGGAATTCGGGACTAAATTTTTTTTTTCTCTGTTTCGGTCTATCTCATCCCGTTTTGGCTAAAAATATTATCGGGAAGAGGTTTTATAATTTTTTGAATTTTTTTACTATTTTTTTCGGAATTTTCTTGCCCGGGTCTAGTATGAACGGAATTCGGGACTATAATATTTTTTTCTCTGTTTCGGTCTATCTCTTCCCGTTTCGGCTAAAAATAATACCGGGAAGAGGTTTTATAATTTTTTGAATTTTTTTACTATTTTTTTCGGAATTTTCTTCCCCGGATCGAGTATGAACGGAATTCGGGACTAAAATTTTTTTCTCTTTTTCGGCCTAACTCATACCGTGTTGGCTAAAAATAATTCCGGGCAGAGGTTTATA
>NW_022155164.1:0-16930 GCF_001633185.2 Quercus lobata | reverse complement strand
TTTCACTTTTTCGCCCTATATCTTCCCGTTTGGGCTAAAAATAATGCCGGGTATAGGTTTTATAATTTATTGAATTTTTTTACTAATTTTTTCGAAATTTTCTTGCCCAGGTCGAGTATGAGCGGAATTCGGGACTAAAATTTTGTTTTCACTTTTTTCACCTATGTCATCCCGTTTTGGCTATGAATAATGCCGGGAAGAGGTTTTATAATTTTTCGAAATTTTTTACTATTTTATTTGGAATTTTATTTCCCAGGTCGAGTATGAACGGAATTCGGGACTAAAATTTTGTTTTCACTTTTTCGGCCTATATCTTCCCGTTTTGGCTAAAAATACTGCCGGGAATAGGTTTTATAATTTTTTGAATTTTTTTACTATTTTATTCAGAATTTCATTTCCCGAGTCTAGTATGAACGGAATTCGGGACTAAAATTTACTTTTCACTTCTTCGGCCTATATCTTCCCGTTTTGGCTAGAAATAATTCCGGGAATAGGTTTTATAATTTTTTGAATTCTTTTACTATTTTATTCGGAATTTTCTTGCCCGAGTCTAGTATGAACGGAATTCGAGACTAAAATTTTCTTTTCACTTTTTCAGCCTATATCTTCCCGTTTTTGCTAGAGATAATGCCGGGAATAGGTTTTATAATTTTTTGAATTTTTTTACTGTTGTTTTCGGAATTTTCTTGCCTGGGTCGAGTATGAACGGAATTCGGGACTAAAATTTTGTTTTCACTTTTTCGGCCTATATCTTCCCGTTTTAGCTAAAAATAATGCCGGGAATAGGTTTTATAATTTTTTGAATTTTTTTATTATTTTATTCAGAATTTCATTTCCCGAGTCTAGTATGAACGGAATTCGGGACAAAAATTTACTTTTCACTTCTTCGGCCTATATCTTCCCGTTTTGGCTAGAAATAATTCCGGGAATAGGTTTTATAATTTTTCGAATTTTTTTACTATTTTATTCGGAATTTTATTTCTCGGGTTGAGTATGAACGGAATTCGGGACTAAAATTTTGTTTTCACTTTTTCGGCCTATATCTTCCCGTTTTGGCTAAAAATAATGCCGAGAATAGATTTTATAATTTTTTGAATTTTTTTACTATTTTTTTCGGAATTTTCTTGCCCGAGTCGAGTATGAACGGAATTCGGGACTAAAATTTTGTTTTCACTCTTTCGGCCTATATCTTCCATTTTGGGTAAAAATAATGTCAGGAATAGGTTTAATAATTTTTTGAATTTTTTTACTATTTTTTTCGAAATTTTCTTGCCCGGGTCGAGTATGAACGGAATTCCGGACTAAAATTTTGTTTTTACTTTTTCCTCCTAACTCAACCCATTTTGGCTAAAAATAATACCGGGAACAGGTTTTATAATTTTTTGAATTTTTTTCTATTTTATTCGGAATTTTCTTTCCCGAGTCGAGTATGAACGGAATTCGGGACTAAAATTTTGTTTTCACTTTTTCGCCCTATATCTTCCCGTTTGGGCTAAAAATAATGCCGGGTATAGGTTTTATAATTTTTTGAATTTTTTTACTATTTTTTTTGAAATATTCTTGCCCGGGTCGAGTATGAACGGAATTCGGGACTAAAATTTTCTTTTCCCGTTTTGGCTAAAAATAATGCCGGGAAGAGTTTTTATAATTTTTCGAATTTTTTTACTATTTTATTCGGAATTTTCTTTCCCGGGTCGAGTATGAACGGAATTCGGGACTAAAATTTTGTTTTCACTTTTTCGGCCTATATCTTCCCGTTTTGTTTAAAAATAATGCCGGGAATAGGTTTTATAATTTTTTGAATTTTTTTACTATTTTATTCAGAATTTTCTTTCCCGAGTCTAGTATGAACGGAATTCGGGACTAAAATTTTCTTTTCCCGTTTTGGCTAAAAATAATGCCGGGAAGAGTTTTTATAATTTTTCGAAATTTTTTACTATTTTATTTGGAATTTTATTTCCCGGGTCAAGTATGAACGGAATTCGGGACTAAAATTTTGTTTTCACTTTTTCGGCCTATATCTTCCCGTTTTGGCTAAAAATAAAGCCGGGAATAGGTTTTATAATTTTTTTAATTTTTTTACTATTTTATTCAGAATTTCTTGCATGGGTCGGGGTATGAACGGAACTTGGGACTAAAAATTTTGTTTTTCACTTTTGCCCTATATCTTCCCGTTTTGGTTAAAAATAATGCCGGAAGAGCGTTTTATATTTTTTTTGAATTTTTTTACTATTTTTTTCTTGAATTTCTTACCCGGGTCGACCTATGAACGGAATTCGGGGACTAAAATTTCGTTCACTTTTTCGGCCTATCTCATCCTGTTTGGCTTAAAAATAATGACGGAAGAGGTTTTTATTAATTTGCGAATTTCTTTTTACTATTTTATTTTGGAATTTTATTTCCCGGGTCGAGTATAGCGGAATTCGGGACTAAAATTTTTTTTTCACTTTTTTCGTCTATCTCATTCCCGTTTGGTCAAAAACTCGGGAGAGTGTTATAATTTTTTGAAAATTTTTACTATTTTTTCGGAATTTTCTTGCCCGGGTCGAGAGGATGAACGGAATTCAGAAACTAAAATTGTGTTTTCACATTTCGCCTATCTCATCCCGTTTTGCTAAGAATAATACCGGGAAGACGTTTTATAATTTTTTGAATTTTTTACTATTTTATTCGGAATTTTCTTTCTCGAGTCGAGTTAAGAACGGGAATTTGGGACTGAAATTTTGTTTTCACTTTTTCGGCCTATATCTTCCCGTTTTGACTAAAAATAATGCCGGGAATAGGTTTTATAATTTTTTGAATTTTTTTACTATTTTTTTGGGAATTTTCTTGCCCGGGTCGAGTATGAACGAAATTCGGGACTAAAATTTTGTTTTCACTTTTTCGGCCTATCTCATCCCGTTTTGGCTAAAAATAAAGCCGGGAAGAGGTTTTATAATTTTTCCAATTTTTTTACTAGTTTATTCGGAATTTTCTTTCCCGGGTTGAGTATGAACGGAATTCGGGACTAAAATTTTGTTTTCACTCTTTCGGCCTATATCTTCCATTTTGGGTAAAAATAATGTCAGGAATAGGTTTAATAATTTTTTTGAATTTTTTTACTATTTTTTTCGGAATTTTCTTGCCCGGTTCGAGTACGAACGGAATTCTGGACTAAAATTTTGTTTTCACTTTTTCCTCCTAACCCAACCCATTTTGGCTAAAAATAATACCGGGAACAGGTTTTATAATTTTTTAAATTTTTTTACTATTTTATTCGGAATTTTCTTTCCCGAGTCCAGTATGAACGGAATTCGGGACTAAAATTTTATTTTCACTTTTTCGCCCTATATCTTCCCATTTGGGCTAAAAATAATGCCGGATATAGGTTTTATAATTTTTTGAATTTTTTTACTAATTTTTCCGAAATTTTCTTGCCCAGGTCGAGTATGAACGGAATTCGGGACTAAAATTTTGTTTTCACTTTTTTCACCTATGTCATCCCGTTTTGGCTATGAATAATGCCGGGAAGTGGTTTTATAATTTTTCGAAATTTTTTACTATTTTATTTGGAATTTTATTTCCCGGGTCAAGTATGAACGGAATTCGGGACTAAAATTTTGTTTTCACTTTTTCGGCCTATATCTTCCCGTTTTGGCTAAAAATAAAGCCGGGAATAGGTTTTATAATTTCTTGAATTTTTTTACTATTTTATTCAGAATTTCATTTCCCGAGTCTAGTATGAACGGAATTCGGTACTAAAATTTACTTTTCACTTTTTCGGCCTATATCTTCCCGTTTTGGCTAGAAATAATTCCGGGAATAGGTTTTATAATTTTTCGAATTTTTTAACTATTTTATTCGGAATTTTCTTGCCCGGGTCTAGTATGAACGGAATTCGAGACTAAAATTTTCTTTTCGCTTTTTCAGCCTATATATTCCCGTTTTTGCTAGAAATAATGCCGGGAATAGGTTTTATAATTTTTTGAATTTTTTTACTATTTTTTTCGTAATTTTCTTGCCCGGGTCGAGTATGAACGGAATTACGGACTAAAATTTTGTTTTCACTTTTTCCTCCTAACTCAACCCATTTTGGTTAAAAATAATACCGGGAACAGGTTTTATAATTTTTTGAATTTTTTTACTATTTTATTCGGAATTTTCTTTCCCAAGTCGAGCATGAACGGAATTCGGGACTAAAATTTTGTTTTCACTTTTTCGCCCTATACCTTCCCGTTTGGGCTAAAAATAATGCCGGGTATAGGTTTTATAATTTTTTGAATTTTTTTACTATTTTTTTTGAAATTTTCTTGCCCGGGTCGAGTATGAACAGAATTCGGGAGTAAAATTTTGTTTTCACTTTTTTCACCTATCTCATCCCGTTTTGGCTATGAATAATGCCGGGAAGAGGTTTTCTAATTTTTCGAATTTTTTTACTATTTTATTCGGAATTTTATTTCCCGGGTCGAGTATGAACGGAATTTGGGACTAAAATTTTGTTTTCACTTTTTCGGCCTATATCTTCCCGTTTTGGCTAAAAATAATGCCGGGAATAGGTTTTATAATTTTATGAATTTTTTTACTATTTTATTCAGAATTTTTTTCCCGAGTCTAGTATGAACGGAATTCGGGACTAAAATTTTTTTTTTCCCTTTTTCGGCCTATATCTTCCCGTTTTGGCTAAAAATAATGTCGGGAAGAGGTTTTATAATTTTTCGAATTTTTTTACTATTTTATTCGGAATTTTTTTTCCCGGGTCGAGTATGAACGGAATTCGGGACTAAAATTTTGTTTTCACTTTTTCGGCCTATATCTTCCCGTTTTAGTTAAAAATAATGCCGGGAGGAAGTTTTATAATTTTTTGAATTTTTTTACTATTTTTTTGTAATTTTCTTGCTCGGGTCGACCATGAACGGAATTCGGGACTAAAATTTCTTTTTCACTTTTTCGGCCTATTTCATCCTGTTTTGGCTAAAAATAATGCCGGGAAGAGGTTTTATAATTTTGCGAATTTTTTTACTATTTTATTCGGAATTTTCTTTCCCGGGTCGAGTATGAACGGAATTCGGGACTAAAATTTTGTTTTCACTTTTTCGCCCTATATCTTCCCGTTTTGGTTAAAAATAATGTCGGGAAGAGGTTTTATATTTTTTTTGAATTTTTTTACTATTTTATTCTGAATTTTCTTGCCCGGGTCGACCATGAACGGAATTCGGGACTAAAATTTCTTTTTCACTTTTTCGGCCTATTTCATCCTGTTTTGGCTAAAAATAATGCCGGAAAGAGGTTTTATAATTTTGCGAATTTTTTTCCTATTTTATTCGGAATTTTCTTTCCCGGGTCGAGTATGAACGGAATTCGGGACTAAAATTTTTTTTTCACTTTTTCGTCCTATCTCATCCCGTTTTGGCTAAAAATAATGCTGGGAAGAGGTTTTTTAATTTTTTGAAAATTTTTACTATTTTTTTCGGAATTTTCTTGCCCGGGTCGAGGATGAACGGAATTCCGAACTAAGATTGTATTTTCACATTTTCGGCCTATCTCATCCCGTTTTTGCTAAAAATAATACCGGGAAGACGTTTAATAATTTTTTGAATTTTTTTACTATTTTATTCGGAATTTTCTTTCTCGAGTCGAGTATGAACGGAATTTGGGACTGAAATTTTGTTTTCACTTTTTCGGCCTATATCTTCCCGTTTTGACTAAAAATAATGCCGGGAATAGGTTTTATAATTTTTTGAATTTTTTTACTATTTTTTTCGGAATATTCTTGCCCGGGTCGAGTATGAACGGAATTCGGGACTAAAATTTTGTTTTCACTTTTTCGGCCTATCTCATCCCGTTTTGGCTAAAAATAAAGCCGGGAAGAGGTTTTATAATTTTTCAAATTTTTTTACTATTTTATTCGGAATTTTCTTTCCCAGGTTGAGTATGAACGGAATTCGGGACTAAAATTTTGTTTTCACTCTTTCGGCCTATATCTTCCATTTTCGGTAAAAATAATGTCAGGAATAGGTTTAATAATTTTTTGAATTTTTTTACTATTTGTTTCGGAATTTTTTTGCCCGGTTCGAGTATGAACGGAATTCCGGACTAAAATTTTGTTTTCACTTTTTCCTCCTATCTCAACCCATTTTGGCTAAAAATAATACCGGGAACAGGTTTTATAATTTTTTGAATTTTTTTACTATTTTATTCGGAATTTTCTTTCCCGAGTCCAGTATGAACGGAATTCGGGACTAAAATTTTATTTTCACTTTTTCGCCCTATATCTTCCCGTTTGGGCTAAAAATAATGCCGGGTATAGGTTTTATAATTTTTTGAATTTTTTTACTAATTTTTTCGAAATTTTCTTGCCCAGGTAGAGAATGAACGGAATTCGGGACTAAAATTTTGTTTTCACTTTTTTCACCTATGTCATCCCGTTTTGGCTATGAATAATGCCGGGAAGAGGTTTTATAATTTTTCGAAATTTTTTACTATTTTATTTGGAATTTTATTTCCCAGGTCGAGTATGAACGGAATTCGGGACTAAAATTTTGTTTTCACTTCTTCGGCCTATATCTTCCCGTTTTGGCTAAAAATAATTCCGGGAATAGGTTTTATAATTTTTTGAATTTTTTTACTATTTTATTCGGAATTTTCTTGCCCGAGTCTAGTATGAACGGAATTCGAGACTAAAATTTTCTTTTCACTTTTTCAGCCTATATCTTCCCGTTTTTGCTAGAGATAATGCCGGGAATAGGTTTTATAATTTTTTGAATTTTTTTACTATTGTTTTCGGAATTTTCTTGCCTGGGTCGAGTATGAACGGAATTCGGGACTAAAATTTTGTTTTCACTTTTTCGGCCTATATCTTCCCGTTTTAGCTAAAAATAATGCCGGGAATAGGTTTTATAATTTTTTGAATTTTTTTCCTATTTTATTCAGAATTTCATTTCCCGAGTCTAGTATGAACGGAATTCGGACTAAAATTTACTTTTCACTTCTTCGGCCTATATCTTCCCGTTTTGGCTAGAAATAATTCCGGGAATAGGTTTTATAATTTTTCGAATTTTTTTACTATTTTATTCGGAATTTTATTTCTCGGGTTGAGTATGAACGGAATTCGGGACTAAAATTTTGTTTTCACTTTTTCGGCCTGTATCTTCCCGTTTTGGCTAAAAATAATGCCGAGAATAGATTTTATAATTTTTTGAATTTTTTTACTATTTTTTTCGGAATTTTCTTGCCCGAGTCGAGTATGAGCGGAATTCGGGACTAAAATTTTGTTTTCACTCTTTCGGCCTATATCTTCCATTTTGGGTAAAAATAATGTCAGGAATAGGTTTAATAATTTTTTGAATTTTTTTACTATTTTTTTCGAAATTTTCTTGCCCGGGTCGAGTATGAACGGAATTTCGGACTAAAATTTTGTTTTTACTTTTTCCTCCTAACTCAACCCATTTTGGCTAAAAATAATACCGGGAACAGGTTTTATAATTTTTTGAATTTTTTTCTATTTTATTCGGAATTTTCTTTCCCGAGTCGAGTATGAACGGAATTCGGGACTAAAATTTTGTTTTCACCTTTTCGCCCTATATCTTCCCGTTTGGGCTAAAAATAATGCCGGGTATAGGTTTTATAATTTTTTGAATTTTTTTACTATTTTTTTTGAAATATTCTTGCCCGGGTCGAGTATGAACGGAATTCGGGACTAAAATTTTCTTTTCCCGTTTTGGCTAAAAATAATGCCGGGAAGAGTTTTTATAATTTTTCGAATTTTTTTACTATTTTATTCGGAATTTTCTTTCCCGGGTCGAGTATGAATGGAATTCGGGACTAAAATTTTGTTTTCACTTTTTCGGCCTATATCTTCCCGTTTTGTTTAAAAATAATGCCGGGAATAGGTTTTATAATTTTTTGAATTTTTTTACTATTTTATTCAGAATTTTCTTTCCCGAGTCTAGTATGAACGGAATTCGGGACTAAAATTTTCTTTTCCCGTTTTGGCTAAAAATAATGCCGGGAAGAGTTTTTATAATTTTTCGAATTCTTTTACTATTTTATTCGGAATTTTCTTTCCCGGGTCGAGTATGAACGGAATTCGGGACTAAAATTTTGTTTTCACTTTTTCGGCCTATATCTTCCCGTTTTGTTTAAAAATAATGCCGGGAGGAAGTTTTATAATTTTTTGAATTTTTTTACTATTTTTTTGAAATTTTCTTGCACGGGTCGGGTATGAACGGAACTTGGGACTAAAATTTTGTTTTCACTTTTTTCGCCCTATATCTTCCCGTTTTGGTTAAAAATAATGCCGGGAAGAGGTTTTATATTTTTTTTGAATTTTTTTACTATTTTTTTCTGAATTTTCTTACCCGGGTCGACCATGAACGGAATTCGGGACTAAAATTTCGTTTTCACTTTTTCGGCCTATCTCATCCTGTTTTGGCTAAAAATAATGACGGGAAGAGGTTTTATAATTTTGCGAATTTTTTTACTATTTTATTTGGAATTTTCTTTCCCGGGTCGAGTATGAGCGGAATTCGGGACTAAAATTTTTTTTTCACTTTTTCGTCCTATCTCATCCCGTTTTGGCTAAAAATAATGCCGGGAAGAGGTCTTATAATTTTTTGAAAATTTTTACTATTTTTTTCGGAATTTTCTTGCCCGGGTCGAGGATGAACGGAATTCAGAACTAAAATTGTGTTTTCACATTTTCGGCCTATCTCATCCCGTTTTTGCTAAAAATAATACCGGGAAGACGTTTTATAATTTTTTGAATTTTTTTACTATTTTATTCGGAATTTTCTTTCTCGAGTCGAGTAAGAACGGAATTTGGGACTGAAATTTTGTTTTCACTTTTTCGGCCCATATCTTCCCGTTTTGGCTAAAAATAATGCCGGGAATTGGTTTTATAATTTTTTGAATTTTTTTACTATTTTTTTCGGAATTTTCTTGCCCGGGTCGAGTATGAACGGAATTCGGGACTAAAATTTTGTTTTCACTTTTTCGGCCTATCTCATCCCGTTTTGGCTAAAAATAAAGCCGGGAAGAGGTTTTATAATTTTTCGAATTTTTTTACTAGTTTATTCGGAATTTTCTTTCCCGGGTTGAGTATGAACGGAATTCGGGACTAAAATTTTGTTTTCACTCTTTCGGCCTATATCTTCCATTTTGGGTAAAAATAATGTCAGGAATAGGTTTAATAATTTTTTGAATTTTTTTACTATTTTTTTCGGAATTTTCTTGCCCGGTTCGAGTACGAACGGAATTTTGGACTAAAATTTTGTTTTCACTTTTTCCTCCTAACCCAACCCATTTTGGCTAAAAATAATACCGGGAACAGGTTTTATAATTTTTTAAATTTTTTTACTATTTTATTCGGAATTTTCTTTCCCGAGTCCAGTATGAACGGAATTCGGGACTAAAATTTTATTTTCACTTTTTCGCCCTATATCTTCCCATTTGGGCTAAAAATAATGCAGGATATAGGTTTTATAATTTTTTGAATTTTTTTACTAATTTTTTCGAAATTTTCTTGCCCAGGTCGAGTATGAACGGAATTCGGGACTAAAATTTTGTTTTCACTTTTTTCACCTATGTCATCCCGTTTTGGCTATGAATAATGCCGGGAAGTGGTTTTATAATTTTTCGAAATTTTTTACTATTTTATTTGGAATTTTATTTCCCGGGTCAAGTATGAACGGAATTCGGGACTAAAATTTTGTTTTCACTTTTTCGGCCTATATCTTCCCGTTTTGGCTAAAAATAAAGCCGGGAATAGGTTTTATAATTTTTTGAATTTTTTTACTATTTTATTCAGAATTTCATTTCCCGAGTCTAGTATGAACGGAATTCGGTACTAAAATTTACTTTTCACTTTTTCGGCCTATATCTTCCCGTTTTGGCTAGAAATAATTCCGGGAATAGGTTTTATAATTTTTCGAATTTTTTTACTATTTTATTCGGAATTTTCTTGCCAGGGTCTAGTATGAACGGAATTCGAGACTAAAATTTTCTTTTCGCTTTTTCAGCCTATATCTTCCCGTTTTTGCGAGAAATAATGCCGGGAATAGGTTTTATAATTTTTTGAATTTTTTTACTATTTTTTTCGTAATTTTCTTGCTCGGGTCGAGTATGAACGGAATTACGGACTAAAATTTTGTTTTCACTTTTTCCTCCTAACTCAACCCATTTTGGTTAAAAATAATACCGGGAACAGGTTTTATAATTTTTTGAATTTTTTTACTATTTTATTCGGAATTTTCTTTCCCGAGTCGAGTATGAACGGAATTCGGGACTAAAATTTTGTTTTCACTTTTTCGCCCTATACCTTCCCGTTTGGGCTAAAAATAATGCCGGGTATAGGTTTTATAATTTTTTGAATTTTTTTACTATTTTTTTTGAAATTTTCTTGCCCGGGTCGAGTATGAACAGAATTCGGGAGTAAAATTTTGTTTTCACTTTTTTCACCTATCTCATCCCGTTTTGGCTATGAATAATGCCGGGAAGAGGTTTTCTAATTTTTCGAATTTTTTTACTATTTTATTCGGAATTTTATTTCCCGGGTCGAGTATGAACGGAATTCGGGACTAAAATTTTGTTTTCACTTTTTCGGCCTATATCTTCCCGTTTTGGCTAAAAATAATGCCGGGAATAGGTTTTATAATTTTATGAATTTTTTTACTATTTTATTCAGAATTTTTTTCCCGAGTCTAGTATGAACGGAATTCGGGACTAAAATTTTTTTTTTCCCTTTTTCGGCCTATATCTTCCCCGTTTTGGCTAAAAATAATGTCGGGAAGAGGTTTTATAATTTTTCGAATTTTTTTACTATTTTATTCGGAATTTTCTTTCCCGGGTCGAGTATGAACGGAATTGGGGACTAAAATTTTGTTTTCACTTTTTCGGCCTATATCTTCCCGTTTTAGTTAAAAATAATGCCGGGAGGAAGTTTTAGAATTTTTTGAATTTTTTTACTATTTTTTTGTAATTTTCTTGCCCGGGTCGACCATGAACGGAATTCGGGACTAAAATTTCTTTTTCACTTTTTCGGCCTATTTCATCCTGTTTTGGCTAAAAATAATGCCGGGAAGAGGTTTTATAATTTTGCGAATTTTTTTACTATTTTATTCGGAATTTTCTTTCCCGGGTCGAGTATGAACGGAATTCGGGACTAAAATTTTGTTTTCACTTTTTCGCAATATATCTTCCCGTTTTGGTTAAAAATAATGTCGGGAAGAGGTTTTATATTTTTTTTGAATTTTTTTACTATTTTATTCTGAATTTTCTTGCCCGGGTCGACCATGAACGGAATTCGGGACTAAAATTTCTTTTTTCACTTTTCGGCCTATTTTCATCCTGTTTGGCTAAAAATAATGCCGGAAAGAGTTATTAATTTTGCGAATTTTTACTATTTTTATTCGGAATTTTCTTTCCGGGTTCGGAGTATGAAACGGAATTCGCGGACTAAAATTTTTTTTTTCACTTTTTCGTCATCTTCATCCCGTTTTGGCTAAAAATTAATGCTGGGAAAGAGGTTTTTTAATTTTTTCTGAAAATTTTTACTATTTTTTTCGGAATTTCTTGCCCGGTCGAGATGAAACGGAATCGAACCTAAAGATTGTATTTTACATTTTCAGCGCCTATCTCATCCCGTTTTTGCTAAAAATAATACCGGGAAACGTTTAATATTATTTTGAATTTTTTTACTTTTTATTCGGAATTTTTCTTTCTCGAGATCGAGTATGAACGGAATTTGGACTGGAAATTTGTTTTCACTTTTTCGGCCGATATCTTTACCCGTTTTGGACTAAAAATAATTGCCGGGAATAGGTTTTAAATTTTTGAATTTTTTTACTATTTTTTTCGGAATTTCTTGCCCGGGTCGAGTAATGAACGGAATTCGGGACTAAAATTTTGTTTTCACTTTTTCGGCCTATCTCATCCCGTTTTGGCTAAAAATAAAGCCGGGAAGAGGTTTTATAATTTTTCGAATTTTTTTACTATTTTATTCGGAATTTTCTTTCCCAGGTTGAGTATGAACGGAATTCGGGACTAAAATTTTGTTTTCACTCTTTCGGCCTATATCTTCCATTTTCGGTAAAAATAATGTCAGGAATAGGTTTAATAATTTTTTGAATTTTTTTACTATTTGTTTCGGAATTTTCTTGCCCGGTTCAAGTATGAACGGAATTTCGGACTAAAATTTTGTTTTCACTTTTTCGTCCTAACTCAACCCATTTTGGCTAAAAATAATACCGGGAACAGGTTTTATAATTTTTTGAATTTTTTTACTATTTTATTCGGAATTTTCTTTCCCGAGTCCAGTATGAACGGAATTCGGGACTAAAATTTATTTCACTTTTCGCCTATATCTTCCCGTTTGGGCTAAAAATAATGCCGGTATTAGGTTTTATAATTTTTTGAATTTTTACTAATTTTTTTCGAAATTTTCTTGCCCAGGGTCGGTATGAACGGAATTCGGGACCCTAAAAATTTTGTTTCACTTTTTCACCTATTGTTCATCCCGTTTTGGCTATGAATAATGCCCGGGAAGAGGTTTTATAATTTTTCGAAAATTTTTTACTATTTTATTTTGGAATTTTATTTTCCCAGGTCGAGTTATGAACGGATATTCCGGGACTTAAAATTTTGTTTTCACTTTTTCGGCCTATATCTTCCCGTTTTGGCTAAAAATAATGCCGGAGAATAGGTTTTTATAATTTTATTGATTTTTTTACATTTTTTTGAAATATTCTTGCCCGGGTCGAGTATGAACAGATTCGTGGAGTAAAATTTTGTTCAACTTTTTCACCTATCTCAATTCCCGTTTGCGCTAAAAATAATGCCGGGAAGAGGTTTTCTAATTCGAATTTTTTTTACTATTTTATTCGGAATTTTCTTGCCTGGGTCGAGTTATGAACGGAATTCGGGACTAAAATTTTGTTTTCACTTTTTCGGCCTATATCTTCCCGTTTTAGCTAAAAATAATGCCGGGAATAGGTTTTATAATTTTTTGAATTTTTTTATTATTTTATTCAGAACTTCATTTCCCGAGTCTAGTATGAACGGAATTCGGGACTAAAATTTACTTTTCACTTCTTCGGCCTATATCTTCCCGTTTTGGCTAGAAATAATTCCGGGAATAGGTTTTATAATTTTTCAAATTTTTTTACTATTTTATTCGGAATTTTATTTCTCGGGTTGAGTATGAACGGAATTCAGGACTAAAATTTTGTTTTCACTTTTTCGGCCTATATCTTCCCGTTTTGGCTAAAAATAATGCCGAGAATAGATTTTATAATTTTTTGAATTTTTTTACTATTTTTTTCGGAATTTTCTTGCCCGAGTCGAGTATGAACGGAATTCGGGACTAAAATTTTGTTTTCACTCTTTCGGCCTATATCTTCCATTTTGGGTAAAAATAATGTCAGGAATAGGTTTAAAAATTTTTTGAATTTTTTTACTATTTTTTTCGAAATTTTCTTGCCCGGGTCGAGTATGAACGGAATTCCGGACTAAAATTTTGTTTTTACTTTTTCCTCCTAACTCAACCCATTTTGGCTAAAAATGATACCGGGAACAGGTTTTATAATTTTTTGAATTTTTTTCTATTTTATTCGGAATTTTCTTTCCCGAGTCGAGTATGAACGGAATTCGGGACTAAAATTTTGTTTTCACTTTTTCGCCCTATATCTTCCCGTTTGGGCTAAAAATAATGCCGGGTATAGGTTTTATAATTTTTTGAATTTTTTTACTATTTTTTTTGAAATATTCTTGCCCGGGTCGAGTATGAACGGAATTCGGGACTAAAATTTTCTTTTCCCGTTTTGGCTAAAAATAATGCCGGGAAGAGTTTTTATAATTTTTCGAATTTTTTTACTATTTTATTCGGAATTGTCTTTCCCGGGTCGAGTATGAACGGAATTCGGGACTAAAATTTTGTTTTCACTTTTTCGGCCTATATCTTCCCGTTTTGTTTAAAAATAATGCCGGGAATAGGTTTTATAATTTTTTGAATTTTTTTACTATTTTATTCAGAATTTTCTTTCCCGAGTCTAGTATGAACGGAATTCGGGACTAAAATTTTCTTTTCCCGTTTTGGCTAAAAATAATGCCGGGAAGAGTTTTTATAATTTTTCGAATTCTTTTACTATTTTATTCGGAATTTTCTTTCCCGGGTCGAGTATGAACGGAATTCGGGACTAAAATTTTGTTTTCACTTTTTCGGCCTATATCTTCCCGTTTTGTTTAAAAATAATGCCGGGAGGAAGTTTTATAATTTTTTGAATTTTTTTACTATTTTTTTGAAATTTTCTTGCACGGGTCGGGTATGAACGGAACTTGGGACTAAAATTTTGTTTTCACTTTTTTGCCCTATATCTTCCCGTTTTGGTTAAAAATAATGCCGGGAAGAGGTTTTATATTTTTTTTGAATTTTTTTACTATTTTTTTCTGAATTTTCTTACCCGGGTCGACCATGAACGGAATTCGGGACTAAAATTTCGTTTTCACTTTTTCGGCCTATCTCATCCTGTTTTGGCTAAAAATAATGACGGGAAGAGGTTTTATAATTTTGCGAATTTTTTTACTATTTTATTTGGAATTTTCTTTCCCGGGTCGAGTATGAGCGGAATTCGGGACTAAAATTTTTTTTTCACTTTTTCGTCCTATCTCATCCCGTTTTGGCTAAAAATAATGCCGGGAAGAGGTTTTATAATTTTTTGAAAATTTTTACTATTTTTTTCGGAATTTTCTTGCCCGGGTCGAGGATGAACGGAATTCAGAACTAAAATTGTGTTTTCACATTTTCGGCCTATCTCATCCCGTTTTTGCTAAAAATAATACCGGCAAGACGTTTTATAATTTTTTGAATTTTTTTACTATTTTATTCGGAATTTTCTTTCTCGAGTCGAGTATGAACGGAATTTGGGACTGAAATTTTGTTTTCACTTTTTCGGCCTATATCTTCCCGTTTTGGCTAAAAATCAATGCCGGAATAGGTTTTTATAATTTTTTGATTTTTTTACTATTTTTTTCGGAATTTTCTTGCCCGGGTCGAGCATGAACGGAATTCGGGTCTAAAATTTTGTTTTCACTTTTTCGGCCTATCTCATCCCGTTTTGGCTAAAAATAAAGCCGGGAAGAGGTTTTATAATTTTTCGAATTTTTTTACTAGTTTATTCGGAATTTTCTTTCCCGGGTTGAGTATGAACGGAATTCGGGACTAAAATTTTCTTTTCACTCTTTCGGCCTATATCTTCCATTTTGGGTAAAAATAATGTCAGGAATAGGTTTAATTATTTTTTGAATTTTTTTACTATTTTTTTCGGAATTTTCTTGCCCGGTTCGAGTACGAACGGAATTCTGGACTAAAATTTTGTTTTCACTTTCTCCTCCTAACCCAACCCATTTTGGCTAAAAATAATACCGGGAACAGGTTTTATAATTTTTTAAATTTTTTTACTATTTTATTCGGAATTTTCTTTCCCGAGTCCAGTATGAACGGAATTCGGGACTAAAATTTTATTTTCACTTTTTCGCCCTATATCTTCCCATTTGGGCTAAAAATAATGCCGGATATAGGTTTTATAATTTTTTGAATTTTTTTACTAATTTTTTCGAAATCTTCTTGCCCAGGTCGAGTATGAACGGAATTCGGGACTAAAATTTTGTTTTCACTTTTTTCACCTATGTCATCCCGTTTTGGCTATGAATAATGCCGGGAAGAGGTTTTATAATTTTTCGAAATTTTTTACTATTTTATTTGGAATTTTATTTCCCGGGTCAAGTATGAACGGAATTCGGGACTAAAATTTTGTTTTCACTTTTTCGGCCTATATCTTCCCGTTTTGGCTAAAAATAAAGCCGGGAATAGGTTTTATAATTGTTTGAATTTTTTTACTATTTTATTCAGAATTTCATTTCCCGAGTCTAGTATGAACGGAATTCGGTACAAAAATTTACTTTTCACTTTTTCGGCCTATATCTTCCCGTTTTGGCTAGAAATAATTCCGGGAATAGGTTTTATAATTTTTCAAATTTTTTTACTATTTTATTCGGAATTTTCTTGCCCGGGTCTAGTATGAACGGAATTCGAGACTAAAATTTTCTTTTCGCTTTTTCAGCCTATATCTTCCCGTTTTTGCTAGAAATAATGCCGGGAATAGGTTTTATAATTTTTTGAATTTTTTTACTATTTTTTTCGTAATTTTCTTGCCCGGATCGAGTATGAACGGAATTACGGACGAAAATTTTGTTTTCACTTTTTCCTCCTAACTCAACCCATTTTGGTTAAAAATAATACCGGGAACAGGTTTTATAATTTTTTGAATTTTTTTACTATTTTATTCGGAATTTTCTTTCCCGAGTCGAGTATGAACGGAATTCGGGACTAAAATTTTGTTTTCACTTTTTCGCCCTATACCTTCCCGTTGGGCTAAAAATAATGCCGGGTATAGGTTTTATAATTTTTTGAATTTTTTTACTATTTTTTTTGAAATTTTCTTGCCCGGGTCGAGTATGAACAGAATTCGGGAGTAAAATTTTGTTTTCACTTTTTTCACCTATCTCATCCCGTTTTGGCTATGAATAATGCCGGGAAGAGGTTTTCTAATTTTTCGAATTTTTTTACTATTTTATTCGGAATTTTATTTCCCGGGTCGAGTATGAACGGAATTTGGGACTAAAATTTTGTTTTCACTTTTTCGGCCTATATCTTCCCGTTTTGGCTAAAAATAATGCCGGGAATAGGTTTTATAATTTTATGAATTTTTTTACTATTTTATTCAGAATTTTTTTCCCGAGTCTAGTATGAACGGAATTCGGGACTAAAATTTTTTTTTTCCCTTTTTCGGCCTATATCTTCCCGTTTTGGCTAAAAATAATGTCGGGAAGAGGTTTTATAATTTTTCGAATTTTTTTACTATTTTATTCGGAATTTTTTTTCCCGGGTCGAGTATGAACG
>NW_022155163.1:11514-16980 GCF_001633185.2 Quercus lobata | reverse complement strand
AAAATTCAAAAAATCATAAAACCTCTTCCCTGCATTATTTTTAGCCAAAACGGTATGAGATAGGCCGAAAAAGAGTGAAAAAAATTTTAGTCCCGAATTCCGTTCATGCTCGATCCAGGGAAGAAAATTCCGAAAAAAATAGTAAAAAAATTCAAAAAATTATAAAACCTCTTCCCGGTAATATTTTTTGCCAAAACGGGGTGAGATAGACCGAAACAAAGAAAAAAAAATTAAAGTCCCGAATTCCGTTCATACTTGACCCGGGCAAGAAAATTCTGAAAAAAATAGTAAAAAAATTCAAAAAATTAAATACCTCTTTCCGGCATTATTTTTTTCCAGAATGGGATGAGATAGGCCGAAACAGAGAAAAAAAAATTTTAATTCCAAATTCCGTTCATACACGACTCGGGCAAGAAAATTCCGAAAAAAATAGTAAAAAAATTCAAAAAATTAAAATACCTCTTTCCGGCATTATTTTTTGCCAGAACGGGATGAGATTGGCCGAAACAGAGAGAAAAAAATTTTAGTCCCGAATTCCGTTCATACTCGACCCAAGCAAGAAAATTCCGAAAAAAATAGTAAAAAAATTTAAAAAATTAAAATACCTCTTTCCGGCATTATTTTTTGCCAGAACGGGATGAGATTGGCCGAAACAGAGAGAAAAAAATTTTAGTCCCGAATTCCGTCCATACTCGACCCAAGCAAGAAAATTCCGAAAAAAATAGTAAAAAAATTCAAAAAATTAAAATACCTCTTTCCGGCATTATTTTTTGCCAGAACGGGACGTGATAGGCCGAAACAGAGAAAAAAAGAATTTAGTCCCGAATTCCGTTCATACTCGACCCAAGCAAGAAAATTCCGAAAAAAATAGTAAAAAAATTCAAAAAATTATAATACCTCTTTCCGGCATTATTTTTTGCCAGAACGGGATGAGATAGGCAGAAACAGAGAAAAAAAGAATTTAGTCCCGAATTCCGTTCAAACTCGACCCGGGCAAGAAAATTCCGAAAAATATAATAAAAAAATTCAAAAAATTATAAAACCTCTTCCCAGCATTATTTTTAGCCAAAACGGTATGAGATAGGCCGGAAAAGAGTGAAAAAATTTTAGTCCCGAATTCCGTTCATACTCGAGCTGGGAAAGACAATTCCGATAAAGTTAGTAAAAAAAATTCAAAAAATCATAAAACCTCTTCCCTGCATTATTTTTAGCCAAAACGGTATGAGATAGGCCGAAAAAGAGTGAAAAAAATTTTAGTCCCGAATTCCGTTCATACTCGACTCGGGCAAGAAAATTCCGAAAAATATAGTCAAAAAATTCAAAAAATTATAAAACCTCTTCCCGGTATTAGTTCTAACCAAAACGGGATTAGATAGACCGAAACAGAGAAAAAAAAATTATAGTTCCGAATTCCGTTCATATTAGACCTGGGCAAGAAAATTCTGAAAAATATAGTAAAAAAATTCAAAAAATTATAAAACCACTTCCCAGCATTATTTTTAGCGAAAACAGTATGGGATAGGCCGAAAAAGAGAGAAAAAAATTTTAATTCCAAATTCCGTTCATACTCGACTCGGGCAAGAAAATTCTGAAAAAAATAGTAAACAAAATTCAAAAAATTATAAAATCTCTTCCCGGCATTATTTTTAGCCAAAACGGGATGAGATAGGCTAAAAAAGAGAGAAAAAAATTTTAGTCCCGAATTCCGTTCATACTCGATCCAGGGAAGAAAATTCCGAAAAAAATAGTAAAAAAATTCAAAAAATTATAAAACCTCTTCCTGGTAATATTTTTAGCCAAAACGGGGTGAGATAGACCGAAACAAAGAAAAAAAAATTAAAGTCCCGAATTCCGTTCTTACTTGACCCGGGCAAGAAAATTCTGAAAAAAATAGTAAAAAAATTCAAAAAATTAAAATACCTCTTTCCGGCATTATTTTTTGCCAGAATGGGATGAGATAGGCAGAAACAGAGAAAAAAAGAATTTAGTCCCGAATTCCGTTCAAACTCGACCCGGGCAAGAAAATTCCGAAAAATATAGTAAAAAAATTCAAAAAATCATAAAACCTCTTCCCTGCATTATTTTTAGCCAAAACGGGATGAGATAGGCCGAAACAGAGAGAAAAAAATTTTAGTCCCGAATTCCGTTCATACTCGAGCTGGGAAAGACAATTCCGATAAATTTAGTAAAAAAAATTCAAAAAATCATAAAACCTCTTCCCTGCATTATTTTTAGCCAAAACGGTATGAGATAGGCCGAAAAAGAGAGAAAAAAATTTTAATTCCAAATTCCGTTCATACACGACTCGGGCAAGAAAATTCTGAAACAATAGTAAAAAAATTCAAAAAATTAAAATACCTCTTTCCGGCATTATTTTTTGCCAGAACAGGATGAGATAGCCGAAACAGAGAAAAAATTTTAGTCCCGAATTCCGTTCATACTCGACCAAGCAAGAAAATTTCGAAAAAAATAGTAAAAAATTCAAAAAATTATAAAACCTCTTCCCTGCATTATTTTTAGCCAAAACAGTATGAGATAGGCCAGAAAAGAGTGAAAAAATTTTAGTCCCGAATTCCCGTTCATACTCGAGCTGGGAAAGACAATTCCGATAAAGTTAGTAAAAAAAATTCAAAAAATCATAAAACCTCTTCCCTGCATTATTTTTTAGCCAAAACGGTATGAGATAGGCCGAAAAAGAGGGAAAAAAATTTTAATTCCAAATTCCGTTCATACACGACTCGGGCAAGAAAATTCTGAAACAAATAGTAAAAAATTCAAAAAATTAAATACCTCTTTCCGGCATTATTTTTTTGCCAGAACAGGATGAGATAGGCCGAAACAGAGAGAAAAAAATTTTAGTCCCGAATTCCGTTCATACTCGACAAGCAAGAATTTCGAAAAAATTAGTAAAAAAATTCAAAAAATTAAAATACCTCTTTCCGGCATTATTTTTTGCCAGAACGGGATGAGATAGGCCGAAACAGAGAGAAAAAAATTTTAGTCCCGAATTCCGTTCATACTCGACCCAAGCAAGAAAATTTCGAAAAAAATAGTAAAAAAATTCAAAAAATTAAAATACCTCTTTCCGGCATTATTTTTTGCCAGAACGGGACGAGATAGGTCGAAACAGAGAAAAAAAAACATTTAGTCCCGAATCCGTTCAAACTCGACCCGGGCAAGAAAATTCCGAAAAAATAGTAAAAAAATTCAAAAAAATATAAAACCTCTTCCCGGCATTATTTTTAGCCAAACGGGGATGAGATAGGCCAAAAAGAGAGAAAAAATTTTAGTCCCGAATTCCGTTCATACTCGTTCCAGGGAAGAAAATTCCGAAAAAAATAGTAAAAAAATTCAAAAAACTGTAAAACCTCTTCCCGGAATTATTTCTAACCAAAACGGGATGAGATAGACCGAAACAGAGAAAAAAAAATTATAATCCCGAATTCCGTTCATATTAGACCTGGGCAAGAAAATTCTGAAAAATATAGTAAAAAAATTCAAAAAATTATAAAACCTCTTCCCAGCATTATTTTTAGCCAAAACGGTGTGAGATAGGCCGAAAAAGAGAGAGAAAAATTTTAATTCCAAATTCCGTTCATACTCGACTCGGGCAAGAAAATTCTGAAAAAAATAGTAAACAAAATTCAAAAAATTATAAAACCTCTTCCCGGCATTATTTTTAGCCAAAACGGGATGAGATAGGCCAAAAAAGAGAGAAAAAAATTTTAGTCCCGAATTCCGTTCATACTCGATCCAGGGAAGAAAATTCCGAAAAAAATAGTAAAAAAATTCAAAAAATTATAAAACCTCTTCCCGGTAATATTTTTAGCCAAAACGGGGTGAGATAGACCGAAACAAAGAAAAAAAAATTAAAGTCCCGAATTCCGTTCATACTTGACCCGGGCAAGAAAATTCTGAAAAAAATAGTAAAAAAATTCAAAAAATTAAAATACCTCTTTCCGGCATTATTTTTTTCCAGAACGGGATGAGATAGGCCGAAACAGAGAATAAAAAATTTAGTCCCGAACAAACTCGACCCGGGAAAGAAAATTCTGAAAAATATAGTAATAAAATTCAAAAAATTATAAAACCTCTTCCCGGCATTATTTTTAGCCATAACGGTATGAGATAGGCCCAAAAAGAGAGAAAAAAATTTTAATTCCAAATTCCGTACATACTCGACTCGGGCAGGAAAATTCTGAAAAAAATAGTAAAAAAATTCAAAAAATTAAAATACCTCTTTCCGGCATTATTTTATGCCAGAACGGGATGAGATAGGCCGAAACAGAGAAAAAAAAATTGAAGTCCCGAATTCCGTTCATACTCGGCTCTGGCAAGAAAATTCCGAAAAATATAGTAATAAAATTCAAAAAATTATAAAACCTCTTCCTGGCATTATTTTCAGCCAAAACGGTATGAGATAGACCGAAAAAGAGTGAAAAAAATTTTAGTCCCGAATTCCGTTCATACTCGGCTCGGGCAAGAAAATTCCGAAAAATATAGTAATAAAATTCAAAAAATTATAAAACCTCTTCCCGGCATTATTTTTAGCCAAAACGGTATGAGATAGGCCGAAAAAGAGAGAAAAAAATTTTAATTCCAAATTCCGTTCATACACGACTCGGGCAAGAAAATTCTGAAAAAAATAGTAAAAAAATTCAAAAAATTAAAATACCTCTTTCCGGCATTATTTTTTGCCAGAACGGGATGAGATTGGCCGAAATAGAGAGAAAAAAATTTTAGTCCCGAATTCCGTTCATACTCGACCCAAGCAAGAAAATTCCGAAAAAAATAGTAAAAAAATTCAAAAAATTAAAATACCTCTTTCCGGCATTATTTTTTGCCAGAACAGGACGAGATAGGCCGAAACAGAGAAAAAAAAACATTTAGTCCCGAATTCCGTTCAAACTCGACCCGGGCAAGAAAATTCCGAAAAATATAATAAAAAAATTAAAAAAATTATAAAACCTCTTCCCAGCATTATTTTTAGCCAAAACGGTATGAGATAGGCCGGAAAAGAGTGAAAAAAATTTTAGTCCCGAATTCCGTTCATACTAGAGCTGGGAAAGACAATTCCGATAAAGTTAGTAAAAAAAATTCAAAAAATCATAAAACCTCTTCCCTGCATTATTTTTAGCCAAAACGGTATGAGATAGGCCGAAAAAGAGTGAAAAAAATTTTAGTCCCGAATTCCGTTCATACTCGACTCGGGCAAGAAAATTCCGAAAAATATAGTAAAAAAATTTAAAAAATTATAAAACCTCTTCCCGGTATTATTTCTAACCAAAACGGGATGAGATAGACCGAAACAGAGAAAAAAAAATTATAGTTCCGAATTCCGTTCATATTAGACCTGGGCAAGAAAATTCTGAAAAATATAGTAAAAAAATTCAAAAAATTATAAAACCTCTTCCCAGCATTATTTTTAGCCAAAACGGTATGAGATAGGCCGAAAAAGTGAGAAAA
>NW_022155163.1:0-6310 GCF_001633185.2 Quercus lobata | reverse complement strand
CTCGACCCGGGAAAGAAAATTCCGAAAAATATAGTAAAAAAATTCAAAAAATCATAAAACCTCTTCCCTGCATTATTTTTAGCCAAAACGGTATGAGATAGGCCGAAAAAGAGTGAAAAAATTTTTAGTCCCGAATTCCGTACATACTCGACTCGGGCAAGAAATTCCGAAAAAAATAGTAATAAAATTCAAAAATTTATAAAACCTCTTTCCGGCATTATTTTTAGCCATAACGGTATGAGATAGGACGAAAAAGAGAGAAAAAAATTTTAATTCCAAATTCCGTTCATACTCGACTCGGGCAAGAAAATTCTGAAAAAAATAGTAAAAAAATTCAAAAAATTAAAATACCTCTTTCCGGCATTATTTTTTGCCAGAACGGGATGAGATAGGCCAAAACAGAGAGAAAAAATTTTTAGTCCCGAATTCCGTTTATGCTCGACCCAGGCAAGAAAATTCCGAAAAATATAGTAAAAAAATTCAAATATTTAAAAACCTCTTTTTGGCATTATTTTTAGCAAAAACGGGATGAGATAGGCTGTAAAAGAGAAAACAAAATTTTAGTCCCGAATTCCGTTCATAATCGACCCAGGCAAGAAAATTCCGAAAAAAATAGTTAAAAAATTAAAAAAATTATAAAACCTCCTTCCGGCATTATTTTTAGCCAAAACGGGATGAGATAGGCCAAAACAGAGAAACAAAAATTTTAGTCCCGAATTCCGTTCGTACTCGACCCAAGCAAGAAAATTCCGAAAAAAATAGTAAAAAAATTCAAAAAATTAAAATACCTCTTTCCGGCGTTATTTTTTGCCAGAACGGGACGAGATAGGCCGAAACAGAGAAAAAAAAACATTTAGTCCCGAATTCCGTTCAAACTCGACCCGGGCAAGAAAATTCCGAAAAATATAGTAAAAAAATTCAAAAAATTATAAAACCTCTTCCCTGCATTATTTTTAGCCAAAACGGTATGAGAAAGGCCGGAACAGAGAAACAAAAATTTTAGTCCCGAATTCCGTTCGTACTCGACCCAAGCAAGAAAATTCCGAAAAAAATAGTAAAAAAATTCAAAAAATAAAAATACCTCTAATTCCTGCATTATTTTTACCAAAACGGGATGAGATAGGCCAAAACAGAGAAAAAAAATTTTGCGCCGAATTCCGTTCATACTCGACCCAAGCAAGAAAATTCCGAAAAAAATAGAAAAAAAATTCAAAAAATTAAAATACCTCTTTCCGGCATTATTTTTTGCCAGAACGGGATGAGAAAGGCCGAAACAGAGAGAAAAAAATTTTAGTCCCGAATTCCGTTCATACTCGACCCAAGCAAGAAAATTCCGAAAAAAATAGTAAAAAAATTCAAAAAATTAAAATACCTCTTTCCGGCATTATTTTTTGCCAGAACGGGACGAGATAGGCCGAAACAGAGAAAAAAAAACATTTAGTCCCGAATTCCGGTCAAACTCGACCCGGGCAAGAAAATTCCGAAAAATATAGTAAAAAAATTCAAAAAATTATAAAACCTCTTCCCTGCATTATTTTTAGCCAAAACGGTATGAGATAGGCCGGAAAAGAGTGAAAAAATTTTAGTCCCGAATTCCGTTCATACTCGAGCTGGGAAAGACAATTCCGATAAAGTTAGTAAAAAAAATTCAAAAAATCATAAAACCTCTTCCCTGCATTATTTTTAGCCAGAACGGTATGAGATAGGCCGAAAAAGAGTGAAAAAAATTTTAGTCCCGAATTCCGTTCATACTCGACTCGGGCAAGAAAATTCCGAAAAATACAGTAAAAAAATTCAAAAAATTGTAAAACCTCTTCCCGGAATTATTTCTAACCAAAACGGGATGAGATAGACCGAAATAGAGAAAAAAAAATTATAGTTCCGAATTCCGTTCATATTAGACCTGGGCAAGAAAATTCTGAAAAATATAGTAAAAAAATTCAAAAAATTATAAAACCTCTTCCCAGCATTATTTTTAGCCAAAACGGTATGAGATAGGCCTAAAAAGAGAGAAAAAAATTTTAATTCCAAATTCCGTTCATACTTGACTCGGGCAAGAAAATTCTGAAAAAAATAGTAAACAAAATTCAAAAAATTATAAAACCTCTTCCCGGCATTATTTTTAGCCAAAACGGGATGAGATAGGCCAAAAAAGAGAGAAAAAAATTTTAGTCCCGAATTCCGTTCATACTCGATCCAGGGAAGAAAATTCCGAAAAAAAATAGTAAAAAAATTCAAAAAATTATAAAACCTCTTCCCGGTAATATTTTTAGCCAAAACGGGGTGAGATAGACCGAAACAAAGAAAAAAAAAATTAAAGTCCCGAATTCCGTTCATACTTGACCCGGGCAAGAAAATTCTGAAAAAAATAGAAAAAAAATTCAAAAAATTAAAATACCTCTTTCCGGCATTATTTTTTTCCAGAACGGGATGAGATAGGCCAAAAAAGAGAGAAAAAAATTTGAGTCCCGAATTCCGTTCAAACTCGATCCAGGGAAGAAAATTCCGAAAAAAATAGTAAAAAAATTCAAAAAATTATAAAACCTCTTCCCGGTAATATTTTTAGCCAAAACGGGATGAGATAGACCGAAACAAAGAAAAAAAAATTAAAGTCCCGAATTCCGTTCATACTTGACCCGGGCAAGAAAATTCTGAAAAAAATAGTAAAAAAATTCAAAAAATTAAAATACCTCTTTCCGGCATTATTTTTTCCAGAACGGGAGAGATAGCCGAACAGAGAAAAAAAAATTTAGTCCCGAATTCCGTTCAAACTCGACCCGGGAAAGAAAATTACGAAAAATATAGTAAAAAAATTCAAAAAATCATAAAACCTCTTCCCGGTATTATTTTTAGCCAAAACGGTATGAGATAGGCCGAAAAGAAAAAAAAAAAAATTTTAGTCCCGAATTCCGTACATACTCGACTCGGGCAAGAAAATTCCGAAAAAAATAGTAATAAAATTCAAAAATTTATAAAACCTCTTCCCGGCATTATTTTTAGCCATAACGGTATGAGATAGGCCGAAAAAGAGAGAAAAAAATTTTAATTCCAAATTCCGTTCATACTCGACTCGGGCAAGAAAATTCTAAAAAAATAGTAAAAAAATTCAAAAAATTAAAATACCTCTTTCCGGCATTATTTTTTGCCAGAACGGGATGAGATAGGCCGAAACAGAGAGAAAAAAATTTTAGTCCCGAATTCCGTTCATACTCGACCCGGGCAAGAAAATTCCGAAAAATATAGCAAAAAAATTCAAATATTTATAAAACCTCTTTTTGGCATTATTTTTAGCAAAAACGGGATGAGATAGGCCGTAAAAGAGAAAACAAAATTTTAGTCCCGAATTCCGTTCATAATCGACCCAGGCAAGAAAATTCCGAAAAAAATAGTTAAAAAATTAAAAAAATTATAAAACCTCTTTCCGGCATTATTTTTAGCCAAAACGGGATGAGATAGGCCAAAATAGAGAAACAAAAATTTTAGTCCCGAATTCCGTTCGTACTCGACCGGGGAAATAAAAATCCGAAAAAAATAGTAAAAAAATTCAAAAAATTATAAAACCTCTTCCCGGAATTATTTTTAGCCAAAATGGGATGAGATAGGCCGAAAAAGAGAAAAAAAATTTTGTCCCGAATTCCGTTCATACTCGACCCAAGCAAGAAAATTCCGAAAAAAATAGTAAAAAAATTCAAAAAATAAAAATACCTCTAATTCCTGCATTATTTTTACCAAAACGGGATGAGATAGGCCAAAACAGAGAAAAAAAATTTTGCGCCGAATTCCGTTCATACTCGACCCAAGCAAGAAAATTCCGAAAAAAATAGTAAAAAAATTCAAAAAATTAAAATACCTCTTTCCGGCATTATTTTTTGCCAGAACGGGATGAGATAGGCCGAAACAGAGAGAAAAAAATTTTAGTCCCGAATTCCGTTCATACTCGACCCAAGCAAGAAAATTCCGAAAAAAATAGTAAAAAAATTCAAAAAATTAAAATACCTCTTTCCGGCATTATTTTTTGCCAGAACGGGACGAGATAGGCCGAAACAGAGAAAAAAAAACATTTAGTCCCGAATTCCGTTCAAACTCGACCCGGGCAAGAAAATTCCGAAAAATATAGTAAAAAAATTCAAAAAATTATAAAACCTCTTCCCTGCATTATTTTTAGCCAAAACGGTATGAGATAGGCCGGAAAAGAGTGAAAAAATTTTAGTCCCGAATTCCGTTCATACTCGACTCGGGCAAGAAAATTCCGAAAAAAATAGTAATAAAATTCAAAAAATTATAAAACCTCTTCCCGGCATTATTTTTAGCCATAACGGTATGAGATAGGCCCGAAAAGAAAGAAAAAAATTTTAATTCCAAATTCCGTTCATACTCGACTCGGGCAAGAAAATTCTGAAAAAAATAGTAAAAAAATTCAAAAAATTAAAATACCTCTTTCCGGCATTATTTTTTGCCAGAACGGGATGAGATAGGCCGAAACAGAGAGAAAAAATTTTTAGTCCCGAATTCCGTTTATGCTCGACCCGGGCAAGAAAATTCCGAAAAATATAGTAAAAAAATTCAAATATTTATAAAATCTCTTTTTGGCATTATTTTTAGCAAAAACGGGATGAGATAGGCCGTAAAAGAGAAAACAAAATTTTAGTCCCGAATTCCGTTCATAATCGACCCAGGCAAGAAAATTCCGAAAAAAATAGTTAAAAAATGAAAAAAATTATAAAACCTCTTTCCGGCATTATTTTTAGCCAAAACGGGATGAGATAGGCCAAAACAGAGAAACAAAAATTTTAGTCCCGAATTCCGTTCGTACTCGACCCAAGCAAGAAAATTCCGAATTCCGTTCATACTTGACCCGGGCAAGAAAATTCTGAAAAAAATAGTAAAAAAATTCAAAAAATTAAAATACCTCTTTCCGGCATTATTTTTTTCCAGAACGGGATGAGATAGGCCGAAACAGAGAAAAAAAAATTTAGTCCCGAATTCCGTTCAAACTCGACCCGGGAAAGAAAATTACGAAAAATATAGTAAAAAAATTCAAAAAACCATAAAACCTCTTCCCTGCATTATTTTTAGCCAAAACGGTATGAGATAGGCCGAAAAAGAGTGAAAAAAATTTTAGTCCCGAATTCCGTACATACTCGACTCGGGCAAGAAAATTCCGAAAAAAATAGTAATAAAATTCAAAAATTTATAAAACCTCTTCCCGGCATTATTTTTAGCCATAACGGTATGAGATAGGCCGAAAAAGAGAGAAAAAAATTTTAATTCCAAATTCCGTTCATACTCGACTCGGGCAAGAAAATTCTAAAAAAATAGTAAAAAAATTCAAAAAATTAAAATACCTCTTTCCGGCATTATTTTTTGCCAGAACGGGATGAGATAGGCCGAAACAGAGAGAAAAAAATTTTAGTCCCGAATTCCGTTCATACTCGACCCGGGCAAGAAAATTCCGAAAAATATAGCAAAAAAATTCAAATATTTATAAAACCTCTTTTTGGCATTATTTTTAGCAAAAACGGGATGAGATAGGCCGTAAAAGAGAAAACAAAATTTTAGTCCCGAATTCCGTTCATAATCGACCCAGGCAAGAAAATTCCGAAAAAATTAGTTAAAAAATTAAAAAAATAATAAAACCTCTTTCCGGCATTATTTTTAGCCAAAACGGGATGAGATAGGCCAAAATAGAGAAACAAAAATTTTAGTCCCGAATTCCGTTCGTACTCGACCGGGGAAATAAAAATCCGAAAAAAATAGTAAAAAAATTCAAAAAATTATAAAACCTCTTCCCGGAATTATTTTTAGCCAAAATGGGATGAGATAGGCCGAAAAAGAGAAAAAAAAATTTTGTCCCGAATTCCGTTCATACTCGACCCAAGCAAGAAAATTCCGAAAAAAATAGTAAAAAAATTCAAAAAATAAAAATACCTCTAATTCCTGCATTATTTTTACCAAAACGGGATGAGATAGGCCAAAACAGAGAAAAAAAATTTTGCGCCTAATTCCGTTCATACTCGACCCAAGCAAGAAAATTCCGAAAAAAATAGTAAAAAAATTCAAAAAATTAGAATACCTCTTTCCGGCATTATTTTTTGCCAGAACGGGATGAGATAGGCCGAAACAGAGAGAAAAAAATTTTAGTCCCGAGTTCCGTTCATACTCGACCCAAGCAAGAAAATTCCGTAAAAAATAGTAAAAAAATTCAAAAAATTAAAATACCTCTTTCCGGCATTATTTTTTGCCAGAACGGGACGAGATAGGCCGAAACAGAGAAAAAAAAACATTTAGTCCCGAATTCCGGTCAAACTCG
>NW_022155162.1:0-16992 GCF_001633185.2 Quercus lobata | reverse complement strand
AGCAAAAAATTTCAAAAAATTAATAAACCTCTTTTCGGCATTCATTTTAGCCAAAACGGGATGAGATAGGCCGAGAAAGCGAGAAAAATCTTTTAGTCCAGAATTCCGTTCGTACTCGGCCTGGGGAAGAAAATTCCGAAAAAAAGTAGCAAAATTATTCAATAAATTAGAAACCTCTTTCTGGCATTATTTTTGGCGAAAACGGGATGAGATTGGCCAAAAAAGAGAGAAAAAACTTTTAGTCCCGAATTCTGTTCATACTCGTTCCGAGCTAGAAAATTCCAAAAAAAATAGCAAAAAAATTCAAAAAATTTAAAAAGTTAATTCCAGGATTATTTCTATCCAAAATGGGTTGAGAGAGGCCGAGAATGAGAAAAAAAATTTTAGTCCCGAATTTTTTTTCATACAGGACCCGGGGAAGAAAATTACGAAAAAAAGAGAAAAAAAAATTCAAAAAATTAGAAAATCTCTTTCCGGCGTTGATGTTAGCCAAATCGGGATGAGATAGGCCGAGAAAGCGAGAAATAAATTTTCGTCCCAAATTTCGTTCATACTCGACCCGGGCAAGAAAATTTCGAAAAAAAGAGCAAAAAATTAATAAACCGCTTTCCGGCATTAATTTTGGCCAAAACGGGATGACATAGGCCGAGAAAGCGAGAAAAATCTTTTAGTTCAGAATTCCGTTCGTACTCGGCCTGGGGAAGAAAATTCCAAAAAAAATTGCAAAAAAATTCAAAAAATTAAAACACCACTTTCTGGCATTATTTTTTTCCAAAACAGGATGAGATTGGCCGAAAAAGAGAGAAAAAACTTTTAGTCCAGAATTCTGTTCACACTCGTCCCGAGCTAGAAAATTCCAAAAAAAATAGGAAAAAATTCAAAAAGTTAATTCCGAGATTATTTCTATCCAAAATGGGTTGAGAGAGGCCGATAAAGTGAGAAAAAAAAATTTAGTCCCGAATTCCGTTCATACTCGACCCGGGCAAGAAAATTTCGAAAAAAATAGCAAAAAATTTCAAAAAATTAATAAACCTCTTTCCGGCATTCATTTTAGCCAAAACGGGATGAGATAGGCCGAGAAAGCGAGAAAAATCATTTAGTCCAGAATTCCGTTCGTACTCGGCCTGGGGAAGAAAATTCCGAAAAAAATAGCAAAAAATTATAAAATTAAAAAACCTATTTCTGGCATTATTTTTAGCAAAAATGGGATGAGATAGGCCGAGAAATTGAAAAAAAAATTTTAGTCCCAAATTCCGTTCATACTCGACCCGGGCAAGAAAATTTCGAAATAAATAGCAAACAATTTCAAAAAATTAATAACTCTTTCCGGCATTAATTTTCGCCAAAACGGGATGAGATAGGCCGAGAAAGCGAGAAAAATCTTCTAGTCCAAAATTCCGTTCGTACTCGGCCTGGGGAAGAAAAATCCGAAAAAAATAGCAAAAAATTATAAAATTAAAAAACCTATTTCCAGCATTATTTTTAGCCAAAACGGGATGAGATAGGCCGATAAAGTGAGGAACAAAAAATTTAGTCCGATTTTCCCCCGTTCATACTCGACTGGGCAGAAAATTTCGAAACAAATAGCAAATAAATTTTCAAAAAATTAATAAACCTCTTTCGGCATTCATTTGCCAAAAGGGATGAGATAGGCCCGAGAATCGAGAAAATTTTTTTGCTCAGAATCGTTCGTATGCCTGGGGAAAAAATCCCGAAAAAAAAGCAAAAAATTTAAAATTAAAAACCTATTTCCGAATATTTTAGCAAAATGGGATGAGATAGGCAAGAAGTGAACAAAAAATTTTAGTCCCGATTCTGTTCATACTCGACCTCGGGCAAGAATCAAAAAATAGCACACAATTTCAAAAAAATAAGAACTCTTTCCGGCATTAATTTTAGCCAAAACGGGATGAGATAGGCCGAGAAAGCGAGAAAAATCTTCCAGTCCAGAATTCCGGTCGTACTCGGCCTGGGGATGAAAATTCCGAAAAAAATAGCAAAAAATTATAAAATTAAAAAACCTCTTTCCAACATTATTTTTAGCCAAAACGGGATGAGATAGGCCGATAAAGTGAGAAAAAAAAAATTTAGTCCCGAATTCCGTTCATACTCGACCCGGGTAAGAAAATTCCGAAAAAAATAGCAAAAAATTTCAAAAAATTAATAAACCTCTTTTCAGCATTCATTTTAGCCAAAACGGGATGAGATAGGCCGAGAAAGCGAGAAAAATCTTTTAGTCCAGAATTCCGTTCGTACTCGGCCTGGGGAAGAAAATTCCGAAAAAATGTAGCAAAATTATTCAATAAATTAGAAACCTCTTTCTGGCATTATTTTTGGCGAAAACGGAATGAGATTGGCCAAAAAAGAGAGAAAAAACCTTTAGTCCCGAATTCTGTTCATACTCGTCCCGAGCTAGAAAATTCCAAAAAAATAGCAAAAAAATTCAAAAAATTTAAAAAGTTAATTCCAGGATTATTTCTATCCAAAATGGGTTGACAGAGGCCGAGAATGAGAAAAAAAATTTTAGTCCCGAATTTTGTTCATACAGGACCCGGGGAAGAAAATTACGAAAAAAAGAGAAAAAAAAATTCAAAAAATTAGAAAATCTCTTTCCGGAGTTGATTTTAGCCAAATCGGGATGAGATAGGCCGAGAAAGCGAGAAATAAATTTTCGTCCCAAATTTCGTTCATACTCGACCCGGGCAAGAAAATTCCGAAAAAAATAGCAAAAAATTAATAAACCGCTTTCCGGCATTAATTTTGGCCAAAACGGGATGACATAGGCCGAGAAAGCGAGAAAAATCTTTTAGTTCAGAATTCCGTTCGTACTCGGCCTGGGGAAGAAAATTCCAAAAAAAATTGCAAAAAAATTCAAAAAATTAAAACACCACTTTCTGGCATTATTTTTTTCCAAAACAGGATGAGATTGGCCGAAAAAGAGAGAAAAAACTTTTAGTCCAGAATTCTGTTCACACTCGTCCCGAGCTAGAAAATTCCAAAAAAAATAGGAAAAAATTCAAAAAGTTAATTCCGGGATTATTTCTATCCAAAATGGGTTGAGAGAGGCCGATAAAGTGAGAAAAAAAAATTTAGTCCCGAATTCCGTTCATACTCGACCCGGGCACGAAAATTTCGAAAAAAATAGCAAAGAATTTCAAAAAATTAATAAACCTCTTTCCGGCATTCATTTTAGCCAAAACGGGATGAGATAGGCCGAGAAAGCGAGAAAAATCTTTTAGTCCAGAATTCCGTTCGTACTCGGCCTGGGGAAGAAAATTCCGAAAAAAATAGCAAAAAAGTATAAAATTAAAAAACCTATTTCTGGCATTATTTTTAGCAAAAATGGGATAAGATAGGCCGAGAAAGGGAAAAAAAAAATTTAGTCCAAATTCCGTCAATACTCGACCCGGGCACAGAAATTTGAAATAAATAGCACATTTCAAAAAATTAATAAACCTTTCCGGCTTAATTTTACAGCCAAAACGGGATGCAGATGGCCGGAAGCAAGGAAAATCTTTAGTCCAGAATTCCGTTCGTACTCGGCCTGGGATGAAAATCCGAAAAAAATACAAAATTTAAAATAAAAACCTATTCCAGGATTATTTTAGCCAAACGGGATGAGACATGGCGATAAGTGAGAAAAAAAAAATTTAGTCCGAAATCCGTTATGACTCGACCCGGGCAAGAAAATTCCGAAAAAATAGCAAAAAATTTCAAAAAATTAATAACCTCTTTCGGCATTCATTTAGCCAAAAGGGATGAGATGGCCGAGAAATGAGAAAATCTTTTAGTCCGAATTCCGTTCGTACTCGGCTGGGGAAAAATCCGAAAAAATAGCAAAAAATTATAAAAATTAAAAAACCTATTCGGCATTTATTTTAGCCAAAATGGGATGAGATAGGCCAAGAAAGTGAAAAAAAAAAAATTTAGTCCCGAATTCCGTTCATACTCGACCCGGGCAAGAAAATTCCGAAAAAAATAGCACACAATTTCAAAAAATTAATAACTCTTTCCGGCATTAATTTTAGCCAAAACGGGATGAGATAGGCCGAGAAAGCGAGAAAAATCTTCTAGTCCAGAATTCCGTTCGTACTCGGCCTGGGGAAGAAAAATCCGAAAAAAATAGCAAAAAATTATAAAATTAAAAAACCTCTTTCCAGCATTATTTTTAGCCAAAACGGGATGAGATAGGCCGATAAAGTGGGAAAAAAAATTTAGTCCCGAATTCCGTTCATACTCGACCCGGGCAAGAAAATTTCGAAAAAAATAGCAAAAAATTTCAAAAAAATTAATAAACCTCTTTTCGGCATTCATTTTAGCCAAAACGGGATGAGATAGGCCGAGAAAGCGAGAAAAATCTTTTAGTTCAGAATTCCGTTCGTACTCGGCCTGGGGAAGAAAATTCCGAAAAAAGTAGCAAAATTATTCAATAAATTAGAAACCTCTTTCTGGCATTATTTTTGGCGAAAACGGGATGAGATTGGCCAAAAAAGAGAGAAAAAACTTTTAGTCCCGAATTCTGTTCATACTCGTCCCGAGCTAGAAAATTCCAAAAAAAATAGCAAAAAAATTCAAAAAATTTAAAAAGTTAGTTCCGGGATTATTTCTATCCAAAATGGGTTGAGAGAGGCCAAGAAAGAAAAAAAAAAAATTTAGTCCCGAATTCTGTTCATACTTGACCCGGACAAGAAAATTCCGAAAAAAATAGAAAAAAAATTCAAGAAATTAAAAAATCTCTATCCCGCATTAATTTTAGCCAAATCGGGATGAGATAGGCCGAGAAAGCGAGAAATAAATTTTCGTACCGAATTCCGTTCATACTCGACCCGGGCAAGAAAATTCCGAAAAAAACTGCAAAAAAATTCAAAAAATTAATAAACCACTTTCTGGCATTAACTTTGGACAAAACGGGATGAGATAGGCCGAGAAAGGGAGAAAAATCTTTTAGTCCAGAATTCCGTTCGTACTCGGCCCGGGGAAGAAAATTCCTAAAAAAATAGCAAAGCATTATAAAATTAAAAAACCTATTTCCGGCATTATTTTTAGCCAAAATGGGATGAGATAGGCCGAGAAAGTGAAAAAAAAATTTTAGTCCCGAATTCCGTTCATACTCGACCCGGGCAAGAAAATTTCGAAAAAAATAGCAAACAATTTCAAAAAATTAATAACTCTTTCCGGCATTAATTTTAGCCAAAACGGGATGAGATAGGCCGAGAAAGCGAGAAAAATCTTCTAGTCCAGAATTCCGTTCGTACTCGGCCTGGGGAAGAAAAATCCGAAAAAAATAGCAAAAAATTATAAAATTAAAAAACCTCTTTCCAGCATTATTTTTAGCCAAAACGGGATGAGATAGGCCGAGAAAGTGAGAAAAAAAAATTTTAGTCCCGAATTCCGTTCATACTCGACCCGGGCAAGAAAATTTCGAAAAAAATGGCAAAAAATTTCAAAAAATTAGTAAACCTCTTTCCGGCATTCATTTTAGCCAAAACGGGATGAGATAGGCCGAGAAAGCGAGAAAAATCTTTTAGTCCAGAATTCCGTTCGTACTCGGCCTGGGGAAGAAAATTCCGAAAAAAATAGCAAAAAATTATAAAATTAAAAAACCTATTTCTGGCATTATTTTTAGCCAAAACGGGATGAGATAGGCCGATAAAGTGAGAAAAAAAAAATTTAGTCCCGAATTCCGTTCATACTCGACCCGGGCAAGAAAATTCCGAAAAAAATAGAAAAAAATTTCAAAAAATTAATAAACCTCTTTCCGGCATTCATTTTAGCCAAAACGGGATGAGATAGGCAGAGAAAGCGAGAAAAATCTTTTAGTCCAGAATTCCGTTCGTACTCGGCCTGGGGAAGAAAATTCCGAAAAAAGTAGCAAAATTATTCAATAAATTAAAAACCTCTTTCTGGCATTATTTTTGCCGAAAACGGGATGAGATTGGCCAAAAAAGAGAGAAAAAACTTTTAGTCCCGAATTCTGTTCATACTCGTCCCGAGCTAGAAAATTCCAAAAAAAATAGCAAAAAAATTCAAAAAACATAAAAAGTTAATTCCAGGATTATTTCTATCCAAAATGGGTTGTGAGAGGCCGAGAATGAGAAAAAAAATTTTAGTCCCGAATTTTGTTCATACAGGACCCGGGCAAGAAAATTACGAAAAAAATAGAAAAAAAAATTTAAAAAATTAGAAAATCTCTTTCCGGCGTTGATTTTAGCCAAATCCGGATGTGATAGGCCGAGAAAGCGAGAAATAAATTTTCGTCCCAAATTTCGTTCATACTCGACCCGAGCAAGAAAATTTCGAAAAAAATAGCAAAAAATTTCAAAAAATTAATAAACCGCTTTCCGGCATTAATTTTGGCCAAAACTGGATGACATAGGCCGAGAAAGCGAGAAAAATCTTTTAGTTCAGAATTCCGTTCGTACTCGGCCTGGGGAAGAAAATTCCAAAAAAAATAGCAAAAAAATTGAAAAAATTAAAACACCACTTTCTGGCATTATTTTTTTCCAAAACAGGATGAGATTGGCCGAAAAAGAGAGAAAAAACTTTTAGTCCAGAATTCTGTTCACACTCGTCCCGAGCTAGAAAATTCCAAAAAAAATAGGAACAAAATTCAAAAAATTAAAAAATCTCTATCCCGCATTAATTTTAGCCAAATCGGGATGAGATAGGCCGAGAAAGCTAGAAATAAATTTTCGTCCCGAATTCCGTTCATACTCGACCCGGGCAAGAAAATTCCGAAAAAAACTGCAAAAAAAATTCAAAAAATTAATAAACCACTTTCTGGCATTAACTTTAGACAAAACGGGATGAGATAGGCCGAGAAAGGGAGAAAAATCTTTTAGTCCAGAATTCCGTTCGTACTCGGCCCGGGGAAGAAAATTCCTAAAAAAATAGCAAAGCATTATAAAATTAAAAAACCTATTTCCGGCATTATTTTTAGCCAAAATGGGATGAGATAGGCCGAGAAAGTGAAAAAAAAATTTTAGTCCCGAATTCCGTTCATACTCGACCCGGGCAAGAAAATTTCGAAAAAAATAGCAAACAATTTCAAAAAATTAATAACTCTTTCCGGCATTAATTTTAGCCAAAACGGGATGAGATAGGCCGAGAAAGCGAGAAAAATCTTCTAGTCCAGAATTCCGTTCGTACTCGGCCTGGGGAAGAAAAATCCGAAAAAAATAGCAAAAAATTATAAAATTAAAAAACCTCTTTCCAGCATTATTTTTAGCCAAAACGGGATGAGATAGGCCGATAAAGTGAGAAAAAAAAATTTAGTCCCGAATTCCGTTCATACTCGACCCGGGCAAGAAAATTTCGAAAAAAATAGCAAAAAATTTCAAAAAATTAATAAACCTCTTTCCGGCATTCATTTTAGCCAAAACGGGATGAGATAGGCCGAGAAAGCGAGAAAAATCTTTTAGTTCAGAATTCCGTTCGTACTCGGCCTGGGGAAGAAAATTCCGAAAAAAGTAGCAAAATTATTCAATAAATTAGAAACCTCTTTCTGGCATTATTTTTGGCGAAAACGGGATGAGATTGGCCAAAAAAGAGAGAAAAAACTTTTAGTCCCGAATTCTGTTCATACTCGTCCCGAGCTAGAAAATTCCAAAACAAATAGCAAAAAAATTCAAAAAATTTAAAAAGTTAGTTCCGGGATTATTTCTATCCAAAATGGGTTGAGAGAGGCCAAGAAAGAAAAAAAAAAAATTTAGTCCCGAATTCGGTTCATACTTGTCCCGGACAAGAAAATTCCGAAAAAAATAGAAAAAAAATTCAAAAAATTAAAAAATCTCTATCCCGCATTAATTATAGCCAAATCGGGATGAGATAGGCCGAGAAAGCGAGAAATAAATTTTCGTCCCGAATTCCGTTCATACTCGACCCGGGCAACAAAATTCCGAAAAAAACTGCAAAAAAATTCAAAAAATTAATAAACCACTTTCTGGCATTAACTTTAGACAAAACGGGATGAGATAGGCCGAGAAAGGGAGAAAAATCTTTTAGTCCAGAATTCCGTTCGTACTCGGCCCGGGGAAGAAAATTCCTAAAAAAATAGCAAAAAATTATAAAATTAAAAAACCTATTTCTGGCATTATTTTTAGCCAAAATGGGATGAGATAGGCCGAGAAAGTGAAAAAAAAATTTTAGTCCCGAATTCCGTTCATACTCGACCCGGGCAAGAAAATTTCGAAAAAAATAGCAAACAATTTCAAAAAATTAATAACTCTTTCCGGCATTAATTTTAGCCAAAACGGGATGAGATAGGCCGAGAAAGCGAGAAAAATCTTCTAGTCCAGAATTCCGTTCGTACTCGGCCTGGGGAAGAAAAATCCGAAAAAAATAGCAAAAAATTATAAAATTAAAAAACCTCTTTCCAGCATTATTTTTAGCCAAAACGGGATGAGATAGGCCGAGAAAGTGAGAAAAAAAAATTTAGTCCCGAATTCCGTTCATACTCGACCCGGGCAAGAAAATTTCGAAAAAAATAGCAAAAAATTTCAAAAAATTAATAAACCTCTTTCCGGCATTCATTTTAGCCAAAACGGGATGAGATAGGCCGAGAAAGCGAGAAAAATCTTTTAGTCCAGAATTCCGTTCGTACTCGGCCTGGGGAAGAAAATTCCGAAAAAAATAGCAAAAAATTATAAAATTAAAAAACCTATTTCCGGCATTATTTTTAGCCAAAATGGGATGAGATAGGCCAAGAAAGTGAAAAAAAAATTTTAGTCCCGAATTCCGTTAATACTCGACCCGGGCAAGAAAATTCCGAAAAAAATAGCAAACAATTTCAAAAAATTAATAACTCTTTCCGGCATTAATTTTAGCCAAAACGGGATGAGATAGGCCGAGAAAGCGAGAAAAATCTTCTAGTCCAGAATTCCGTTCGTACTCGGCCTGGGGAAGAAAATTCAGAAAAAAATAGCAAAAAATTGTAACATTAAAAAACCTCTTTCCAGCATTATTTTTAGCCAAAACGGGATGAGATAGGCCGATAAAGTGAGAAATAAAGAAATTTAGTCCCGAATTCCGTTCATACTCGACCCGGGCAAGAAAATTCCGAAAAAAATAGCAAAAAATTTCAAAAAATTAATAAACCTATTTTCGGCATTCATTTTAGCCAAAACGGGATGAGATAGGCCGAGAAAGCGAGAAAAATCTTTTAGTCCAGAATTCCGTTCGTACTCGGCCTGGGGAAGAAAATTCCGAAAAAAATAGCAAAAAATTTCAAAAAATTAATAAACCTCTTTTCGGCATTCATTTTAGCCAAAACGGGATGAGATAGGCCGAGAAAGCGAGAAAAATCTTTTAGTTCAGAATTCGTTCGTACTCGGCCTGGGGAAGGAAATTCCGAAAAAAGTAGCAAAATTATTCAATAAATTAGAAACCTCTTTCTGGCATTATTTTTGGCGAAAACGGGATGAGATTGGCCAAAAAAGAGAGAAAAAACTTTTAGTCCCGAATTCTGTTCATACTCGTCCCGAGCTAGAAAATTCCAAAAAAAATAGCAAAAAAATTCAAAAAATTTAAAAAGTTAGTTCCGGGATTATTTCTATCCAAAATGGGTTGAGAGAGGCCAAGAAAGAAAAAAAAAAATTTAGTCCCGAATTCTGTTCATACTTGACCCGGACAAGAAAATTCCGAAAAAAATTGAAAAAAAATTCAAAAAATTAAAAAATCTCTATCCCGCATTAATTTTAGCCAAATCGGGATGAGATAGGCCGAGAAAGCGAGAAATAAATTTTCGTACCGAATTCCGTTCATACTCGACCCGGGAAAGAAAATTCCGAAAAAAACTGCAAAAAAATTCAAAAAATTAATAAACCACTTTCTGGCATTAACTTTAGACAAAACGGTATGAGATAGGCCGAGAAAGGGAGAAAAATCTTTTAGTCCAGAATTCCGTTCGTACTCGGCCCGGGGAAGAAAATTCCTAAAAAAATAGCAAGGCATTATAAAATTAAAAAACCTATTTCTGGCATTATTTTTAGCCAAAATGGGATGAGATAGGCCGAGAAAGTGAAAAAAAAAATTTTAGTCCCGAATTCCGTTCATACTCGACCCGGGCAAGAAAATTACGAAAAAAATAGCAAACAATTTCAAAAAATTAATAACTCTTTCCGGCATTAATTTTAGCCAAAACGGGATGAGATAGGCCGAGAAAGCGAGAAAAATCTTCTAGTCCAGAATTCCGTTCGTACTCGGCCTGGGGAAGAAAAATCCGAAAAAAATAGCAAAAAATTATAAAATTAAAAAACCTCTTTCCAGCATTATTTTTAGCCAAAACGGGATGAGATAGGCCGAGAAAGTGAGAAAAAAAAATTTAGTCCCGAATTCCGTTCATACTCGACCCGGGCAAGAAAATTTCGAAAAAAATAGCAAAAAATTTCAAAAAATTAGTAAACCTCTTTCCGGCATTCATTTTAGCCAAAACGGGATGAGATAGGCCGAGAAAGCGAGAAAAATCTTTTAGTCCAGAATTCCGTTCGTACTCGGCCTGGGGAAGAAAATTCCGAAAAAAATAGCAAAAAATTTCAAAAAATTAATAAACCTCTTTTCGGCATTCATTTTAGCCAAAACGGGATGAGATAGGCCGAGAAAGCGAGAAAAATCTTTTAGTTCAGAATTCCGTTCGTACTCGGCCTGGGGAAGGAAATTCCGAAAAAAGTAGCAAAATTATTCAATAAATTAGAAACCTCTTTCTGGCATTATTTTTGGCGAAAACGGGATGAGATTGGCCAAAAAAGAGAGAAAAAAGTTTTAGTCCCGAATTCTGTTCATACTCGTCCCGAGCTAGAAAATTCCAAAACAAATAGCAAAAAAATTCAAAAAATTTAAAAAGTTAGTTCCGGGATTATTTCTATCCAAAATGGGTTGAGAGAGGCCAAGAAAGAAAAAAACAAAATTTAGTCCCGAATTCGGTTCATACTTGTCCCGGACAAGAAAATTCCGAAAAAAATAGAAAAAAAATTCAAAAAATTAAAAAATCTCTATCCCGCATTAATTTTAGCCAAATCGGGATGAGATAGGCCGAGAAAGCGAGAAATAAATTTTCGTCCCGAATTCCGTTCATACTCGACCCGGGCAAGAAAATTCCGAAAAAACTGCAAAAAAATTCAAAAAATTAATAAACCACTTTCTGGCATTAACTTTAGACAAAACGGGATGAGATAGGCCGAGAAAGGGAGACAAATCTTTTAGTCCAGAATTCCGTTCGTACTCGGCCCGGGGAAGAAAATTCCTAAAAAAATAGCAAAGCATTGTAAAATTATAAAACCTATTTCCGGCATTATTTTTAGCCAAAATGGGATGAGATAGGCCGAGAAAGTGAAAAAAAAATTTTAGTCCCGAATTCCGTTCATACTCGACCCGGGCAAGAAAATTTCGAAAAAAATAGCAAACAATTTCAAAAAATTAATAACTCTTTCCGGCATTAATTTTAGCCAAAACGGGATGAGATAGGCCGAGAAAGCGAGAAAAATCTTCTAGTCCAGAATTCCGTTCGTACTCGGCTTGGGGAAGAAAAATCCGAAAAAAATAGCAAAAAATTATAAAATTAAAAAACCTCTTTCCAGCATTATTTTTAGCCAAAACGGGATGAGATAGGCCGAGAAAGTGAGAAAAAAAAATTTAGTCCCGAATTCCGTTCATACTCGACCCGGGCAAGAAAATTTCGAAAAAAATAGCAAAAAATTTCAAAAAATTAATAAACCTCTTTCCGGCATTCATTTTAGCCAAAACGGGATGAGATAGGCCGAGAAAGCGAGAAAAATCTTTTAGTCCAGAATTCCGTTCGTACTCGGCCTGGGGAAGAAAATTCCGAAAAAAATAGCAAAAAATTATAAAATTAAAAAACCTATTTCTGGCATTATTTTTAGCCAAAATGGGATGAGATAGGCCAAGAAAGTGAAAAAAAAATTTTAGCCCCGAATTCCGTTCATACTCGACCCGGGCAAGAAAATTTCGAAAAAAATAGCAAACAATTTCAAAAAATTAATAACTCATTCCGGCATTAATTTTAGCCAAAACGGGATGAGACAGGCCGAGAAAGCGAGAAAAATCTTCTAGTCCAGAATTCCGTTCGTACTCGGCCTGGGGAAGAAAAATCCGAAAAAAATAGCAAAAAATTATAAAATTAAAAAACCTCTTTCCAGCATTATTTTTAGCCAAAATGGGATGAGATAGGCCGATAAAGTGAGAAAAAAAGATTTAGTCCCGAATTCCGTTCACACTCGACCCGGGCAAGAAAATTTCGAAAAAAATAGCAAAAAATTTCAAAAAAATTAATAAACCTCTTTTCGGCATTCATTTTAGCCAAAACGGGATGAGATAGGCCGAGAAAGCGAGAAAAATCTTTTAGTTCAGAATTCCGTTCGTACTCGGCCTGGGGAAGAAAATTCCGAAAAAAGTAGCAAAATTATTCAATAAATTAGAAACCTCTTTCTGGCATTATTTTTGGCCAAAACGGGATGAGATAGGCCGATAAAGTGAGAAAAAAAAATTTAGTCCCGAATTCCGTTCATACTCGACCCGGGCAAGAAAATTTCGAAAAAAATAGCAAAAAATTTCAAAAAATTAATAAACTTCTTTCCGGCATTCATTTTAGCCAAAACGGGATGAGATAGGCCGAGAAAGCGAGAAAAATCTTTTAGTCCAGAATTCCGTTCGTACTCGGCCTGGGGAAGAAAATTCCGAAAAAAATAGCAAAAAATTATAAAATTAAAAAACCTATTTCTGGCATTATTTTTAGCCAAAATGGGATGAGATAGGCCAAGAAAGTGAAAAAAAAATTTTAGTCCCGAATTCCGTTCATACTCGACCCGGGCAAGAAAATTTCGAAAAAAATAGCAAACAATTTCAAAAAATTAATAACTCATTCCGGCATTAATTTTAGCCAAAACGGGATGAGACAGGCCGAGAAAGCGAGAAAAATCTTCTAGTCCAGAATTCCGTTCGTACTCGGCCTGGGGAAGAAAAATCCGAAAAAAATAGCAAAAAATTATAAAATTAAAAAACCTCTTTCCAGCATTATTTTTAGCCAAAATGGGATGAGATAGGCCGAAAAAGTGAGAAAAAAAAAATTTATTCCCGAATTCCGTTCACACTCGACCCGGGCAAGAAAATTTCGAAAAAAATAGCAAAAAATTTCAAAAAAATTAATAAACCTCTTTTCGGCATTCATTTTAGCCAAAACGGGATGAGATAGGCCGAGAAAGCGAGAAAAATCTTTTAGTTCAAAATTCCGTTCGTACTCGGCCTGGGGAAGAAAATTCCGAAAAAAATAGCAAAAAATTATAAAATTAAAAAACCTATTTCTGGCATTATTTTTAGCCAAAATGGGATGAGATAGGCCAAGAAAGTGAAAAAAAAATTTTAGTCCCGAATTCCGTTCATACTCGACCCGGGCAAGAAAATTTCGAAAAAAATAGCAAACAATTTCAAAAAATTAATAACTCATTCCGGCATTAATTTTAGCCAAAACGGGATGAGACAGGCGGAGAAAGCGAGAAAAATCTTCTAGTCCAGAATTCCGTTCGTACTCGGCTTGGGGAAGAAAAATCCGAAAAAAATAGCAAAAAATTATAAAATTAAAAAACCTCTTTCCAGCATTATTTTTACCCAAAATGGGATGAGATAGGCCGATAAAGTGAGAAAAAAAAATTTAGTCCCGAATTCCGTTCACACTCGACCCGGGCAAGAAAATTTCGAAAAAAATAGCAAAAAATTTCAAAAAAATTAATAAACCTCTTTTCGGCATTCATTTTAGCCAAAACGGGATGAGATAGGCCGAGAAAGCGAGAAAAATTTTTTAGTTCAGAATTCCGTTCGTACTCGGCCTGGGGAAGAAAATTCCGAAAAAAATAGCAAAAAATTTCAAAAAATTAATAAACATCTTTTCGGCATTCATTTTAGCCAAAACGGGATGAGATAGGCCGAGAAAGCGAGAAAAATCTTAGTCAGAATTCCAGGTTCGGGGGACACTCGGCCTGGGGAAGGAATTCCGAAAAAAGTAGCAAATTATTCAATAAATTAGAACCTTTTCTGGCATTATTTTTGGCGAAAACGGGATGAGATTGGCCAAAAAAGAGAGAAAAAACTTTTAGTCCCGAATTCTGTTCATACTCGTCCCGAGCTAGAAAATTCCAAATCAAATAGCAAAAAAATTCAAAAAATTTAAAAAGTTAGTTCCGGGATTATTTCTATCCAAAATGGGTTGAGAGAGGCCAAGAAAGAAAAGAAGAAAAATTTAGTCCCGAATTCGGTTCATACTTGTCCCGGACAAGAAAATTCCGAAAAAAATAGAAAAAAAATTCAAAAAATTAAAAAATCTCTATCCCGCATTAATTTTAGCCAAATCGGGATGAGATAGGCCGAGAAAGCGAGAAATAAATTTTCGTCCCGAATTCCGTTCATACTCGACCCGGGCAAGAAAATTCCGAAAAAAACTGCAAAAAAATTCAAAAAATTAATAAACCACTTTCTGGCATTAACTTTAGACGAAACGGGATGAGATAGGCCGAGAAAGGGAGAAAAATCTTTTAGTCCAGAATTCCGTTAGTACTCGGCCCGGGGAAGAAAATTCCTAAAACAATAGCAAAAAATTAAAAATTAAAAAACCTATTTCTGGCATTATTTTTAGCCAAAATGGGATGAGATAGGCCGAGAAAGTGAAAAAAAAAATTTTAGTCCCGAATTCCGTTCATACTCGACCCGGGCAAGAAAATTTCCAAGAAAATAGCAAAGAATTTCAAAAAATTAATAACTCTTTCCGGCATTAATTTTAGCCAAAACGGGATGAGACAGGCCGAGAAAGCGAGAAAAAATCTTCTAGTCCGAATTCACGTTCGTACTCGGCCTGGGGAAGAAAATCCGAAAAAATAGCAAAATTATTAAAAATTTAAAAAACCTCTTTCCAGCATTATTTTTAAGCCAAAATGGGATGAGATATGCCGAATAAAGGTGAGAAAAATAAATTTATTCCCGAATTCCGTTCACACTCGACCCGGGCAAGAAAATTTCGAAAAAAAATAGCAAAAAATTTCAAAAAAATTTAATAAACCTCTTTTCGGCATTCATTTTTAGCCAAAACGGGATGAGCATAGGCCGAGAAAGCAGGAGAAAAAACTTTTAGTTCAAGATATTACGTTCGTACTACGGCCTGGGGAAGAAAAATCCGAAAAAAATAGCAAAAAAAATTTCAACAAAAAATTAAAAACATCTTTTCGGCAATTCATTTTTAGCCAAACGGGATGAGATAGGCCGTAGAAAGCGAGAAAAATCTTTTAGGTTCAGAATTCCGTTCGTACTCGGCTGGGGAAGGAAATTCCGAGTAAAGTAGCAAAATTATTCAATAAATTAGAAACCTCTTTCTGGCATTATTTTTGGCGAAAACGGGATGAGATTGGCCAAAAAAGAGAGAAAAAACTTTTAGTCCCGAATTCTGTTCATACTCGTCCCGAGCTAGAAAATTCCAAAACAAATAGCAAAAAAATTCATAAAATTTAAAAAGTTAGTTCCGGGATTATTTCTATCCAAAATGGGTTGAGAGAGGCCAAGAAAGAAATAAAAAAAATTTAGTCCCGAATTCGGTTCATACTTGTTCCGGACAAGAAAATTCCGAAAAAAATAGAAAAAAAATTCAAATAATTAAAAAATCTCTATCCCGCATTAATTTTAGCCAAATCGGGATGAGATAGGCCGAGAAAGCGAGAAATAAATTTTCGTCCCGAATTCCGTTCATACTCGACTCGGGCAAGAAAATTCTGAAAAAAACTGCAAAAAAATTCAAAAAATTAATAAACCACTTTCTGGCATTAACTTTAGACAAAACGGGATGAGATAGGCCGAGAAAGGGAGAAAAATCTTTTCGTCCAGAATTCCGTTCGTACTCGGCCTGGGGAAGAAAATTCCTAAAAAAATAGCAAAAAATAATAAAATTAAAAAACCTATTTCTGGCATTATTTTTAGGCAAAAAGGGATGAGATAGGCCGAGAAAGTGAAAAAAAAATTTTAGTCCTAAATTCCGTTCATACTCGACCCGGGCAAGAAAATTTCGAAATAAATAGCAAACAATTTCAAAAAATTAATAACTCTTTCCGGCATTAATTTTAGCCAAAACGGGATGAGATAGGCCGAGAAAGCGAGAAAAATCTTCTAGTCCAGAATTCCGTTCGTACTCGGCCTGGGGAAGAAAAATCCGAAAAAAATAGCAAAAAATTATAAAATTAAAAAACCTATTTCCAGCATTATTTTTAGCCAAAACGGGATGAGATAGGCCGATAAAGTGAGAAAAAAAAATTTAGTCCCGAATTCCGTTCATACTCGACCCGGGCAAGAAAATTTCGAAAAAAATAGCAAAAAATTTCAAAAAATTAATAAACCTCTTTCCGGCATTCATTTTAGCCAAAACGGGATGAGATAGGCCGAGAAAGCGAGAAAAATCTTTTAGTCCAGAATTCCGTTCGTACTCGGCCTGGGGAAGAAAATTCCGAAAAAAATAGCAAAAAATTATAAAATTAAAAAAACTATTTCTGGCGTTATTTTTAGCCAAAATGGGATGAGATAGGCCAAGAAAGTGAAAAAAAAATTTTAGTCCCGAATTCCGTTCATACTCGACCCGGGCAAGAAAATTTCGAAAAAAATAGCAAACAATTTCAAAAAATTAATAACTCATTCCGGCATTAATTTTAGCCAAAACGGGATGAGACAGGCCGAGAAAGCGAGAAAAATCTTCTAGTCCAGAATTCCGTTCGTACTCGGCCTGGGGAAGAAAAATCCGAAAAAATAGCAAAAAATTATAAAATTAAAAAACCTCTTTCCAGCATTATTTTTAGCCAAAATGGGATGAGATAGGCTGATAAAGTGAGAAAAAAAAATTTAGTCCCGAATTCCGTTCACACTCGACCCGGGCAAGAAAATTTCGAAAAAAATAGCAAAAAATTTCAAAAAAATAAATAAACCTCTTTCCGGCATTCATTTTAGCCAAAACGGGAT
>NW_022155161.1:0-16996 GCF_001633185.2 Quercus lobata | reverse complement strand
CTCGGGTCGGGTTCGATCGGATACGGAATGAAATTTTTTTTTTTCCTATTTTTTAGCCTGTCATGGAACTGTTTTTATCTTGAACTGAATCCTGGATGATGTTTTTCAATTTTTTTTAGAATTTTTTTGATTTATTTTTGAATTTTCTAACTCGAGTCGGGTTCGAACGGATCGGAAAGAAATTCTTTTTATTCTCTATTTTTCGGCCTGTCTTCACCCGTTTCGTCTTGAAATGAAACCTGGATGATGTTTTTTGATTTTTAGAATTTTTTTGCGTTTATTTTTGAATTTTCTAACTCGGGTCGGGTACGAACGGATAGGAATGAAATTTTTTTCGTTCTCTATTTTTCGGCCTGTCCTGACCCGTTTCGTCTTGAAATGAAGCCTGGATGATGTTTTTTAATTTTTAAAATTTTTTTCCTTTTATTTTTGAATTTTCTAATTCGGGTCGGGTTCGAACAGATTGGAATGAATTTTTTTTTGTTCTGTATTTTTCGGCCTGTCCTGACCTGTTTCTTCTTGGAATGTAGCCCGGATTATGTGTTTTAATTTTTAGAAGTTTTTGCATTTATTTTTGAATTTTCTAACTCGGGTCTGGTTCGAACGGATAGGAAGAAAATTTTTTTTCTTCTCTATTTTTCGGCTTGTCCTGTCCCGTTTCTTCTTGAAATGAAGCCTGGATGATGTTTTTTAATTTTTAAAATTTTTTTGCGTTTATTTTTGAATTTTCTAACTCTGGTCGGGTTCGATCGGATAGGAATGAAATTTTTTTTGTTATCTATTTTTCGATCTGTCCTGAACCGTATCATCTAGAAATGAAGCCTGGATGATGTTTTTTAATTTTTAAAATTTTTTTGCGTCTATTTTTTAATTTTCTAACTCGGGTCGGGTTCGAAAGGATAGGAATGAAATTTTTTTCGTTCTCTATTTTTCGGCCTGTCCTGACCCGTTTCGTCTTGAATGAAGTTGGTATGATGTTTTTTTTAATTTTTAAATTTTGTTTGCTTTTATTTTTGAATTTTCTAATCGGGTCGGGTTCGGACGGATCGGAATGAAATTTTTTTGTTCTGTATTTTTCGCCTGTCCTGACCTGTTTTCTCTTGAAATGTAGCCTGGCTGATGTGTTTTAATTTTAGAAATTTTTTGCATTTATTTTTTGAATTTTCTAACTCGGGTCTGGTTTGAAACGGATACGGAAAAAATTTTTTTTTCTTCCTTTTTTTCGGCCTGTCCTCACCCGTTTCTTCTTGAAATGAAGCCTGGATAATGTTTTTTAATTTTTAAAATTTTTTGCGTTTATTTTTGAATTTTCGAACTCGGGTCGGGTTCGATCGGATAGGAATGAAATTTTTTTTGTTCTCTATTTTTTAGCCTGTCATGACCTGTTTTATCTTGAAATGAAGCCTGGATGATGTTTTTTAATTTTTAGAATTTTTTTGCATTTATTTTTGAATTTTCTAACTCGAGTCGGGTTCGAACGAATCGGAAAGAAATTCTTTTTATTCTCTTTTTTTCGGCCTGTCTTCACCCGTTTCATCTTGAAATGAAACCTGGATGATGTTTTTTGATTTTTAGAATTTTTTTGCATTTATTTTTGAAATTTTCCTAACTCGAGTCGGGTTCGAACGGATCGGATGAATTCTTTTTATTCTCTATTTTTCGGCCTGTCTTCACCCGTTTCGTCTTGAAATGAAACCTGGATGATGTTTTTTGATTTTTAGAATTTTTTTGCGTTTATTTGTGAATTTTCTAACTCGGGTCGGGTACGAACGGATAGGAATGAAATTTTTTTCGTTCTCTATTTTTCGGCCTGTCCTGACCCGTTTCGTCTTTAAATGAAGCTTGGATGATGTTTTTTAATTTTTAAAATTTTGTTGCTTTTATTTTTGAATTTTCTAACTCGGGTCGGGTTCGGACGGATCGGAATGAAATTTTTTTTGTTCTGTATTTTTCGGCCTGTCCTGACCTGTTTCTTCTTGAAATGTAGCTTGGATGATGTGTTTTAATTTTTAGAATTTTTTTGCATTTATTTTTGAATTTTCTAACTCGGGTCTGGTTTGAACGGATAGGAAGAAAATTTTTTTTCTTCCCTATTTTTCGGCCTGTCCTGACCTGTTTCTTCTTGAAATGAAGCCTGGATGATGTTTTTTAATTTTTAAAATTTTTTTGCGTTTATTTTTGAATTTTCTAACTCGGGTCGGGTTCGATCGGATAGGAATGAAATTTTTTTTGTTATCTATTTTTCGATCTGTCCTGAACCGTTTCATCTAGAAATGAAGCCAGGATGATGTTTTTTAATTTTTCAAATTTTTTTGCGTTTATTTTTTAATTTTCTAACTCGGGTCGGGTTCGAAAGGATAGGAATGAAATTTTTTTCGTTCTCTATTTTTCTGCCTGTCCTGACCCGTTTCGTCTTGAAATGAAGCTTGGATGATGTTTTTTAATTTTTAAAATTTTGTTGCTTTTATTTTTGAATTTTCTAACTCGGGTCGGGTTCGGACGGATCGGAAAGAAATTCTTTTTATTCTCTATTTTTCGGCCTGTCTTCACCCGTTTCGTCTTGAAATGAAACCTGGATGATGTTTTTTGATTTTTAGAATTTTTTTGCGTTTATTTTTGAATTTTCTAACTCGGGTCGGGTTCGAACGGATAGGAATGAAATTTTTTCGTTCTCCTATTTTCGGCCTGTCCTGACCCGTTCGTCTTGGAAAGGAAGCCTGGAATGATGTTTTTTAATTTTTAAAATTTTTTTCCTTTTATTTTTGAATTTTCTAACTCGGGTCGGGTTCGAACGGATTGGAATGAAATTTTTTTTGTTCTGTATTTTTCGGCCTGTCCTGACCTGTTTCTTGTTGAAATGTAGCCCGGATGATGTGTTTTAATTTTTAGAATTTTTTTGCATTTATTTTTGAATTTTCTAACTCGGGTCTGGTTCGAACGGATAGGAATAAAATTTTTTTTCTTCTCTATTTTTCGGCCTGTCCTGACCCGTTTCTTCTTGAAATGAAGCCTGGATGATGTTATTTAATTTTTAAAATTTTTTTGCGTTTATTTTTGATATTTCTAACTCGGGTCGGGTTCGATCGGATAGGAATGAAATTTTTTTTGTTATCTATTTTTCGATCTGTCCTGAACCGTTTCATCTTGAAATGAAGCCTGGATGATGTTTTTTAATTTTTAAAATTTTTTTGCGTTTATTTTTGAATTTTCTAACTCGGGTCGGGTTCGAAAGGATAGGAATGAAATTTTTTTCGTTCTCTATTTTTCGGCCTGTCCTGACCCGTTTCGTCTTGAAATGAAGCTTGGATGATGTTTTTTAATTTTTAAAATTTTTTTGCTTTTATTTTTGATATTTCTAACTCGGGTCGGGTTCGGACGGATCGGAATGAAATTTTTTTTTTTCTCTATTTTTCGGCCTGTCCTGACACGTTTCTTCTTGAAATGAAGCCTGGATGATGTTTTTTAATTTTTAAAATTTTTTTGCATTTATTATTGAATTTTCCAACTCGGGTCGGGTTTGTACGGATATGAATGAAATTTTTTTTGTTCTCTATTTTTCAGCCTGTCCTGACACGTTTCTTCTTGAAATAAAGCGTGGATGATGTTTTTTAATTTTTAAAATTTTTTTCGAACGAATCGGAATGAAATTTTTTTCGTTCTCTATTTTTCGAACTGTCCTGACCCGTTTCGTCTTGAAATGAAGCCTGGACAAGCTTTTTTAATTTTTAAAATTTTTTTGCATTTATTTATGAATTTTCTAACTCGGGTCGGGTTCGAACGGATAGGAATGAAATTTTTTTTCCACTCTATTTTTTGGCCGGTCCTCACCCGTTTCTTCTTGAAATGAAGCCTGGATAATGTTTTTTAATTTTTAAAATTTTTTTGCATTTATTATTGAATTTTCTAACTCGGGTCGGGTTTGTACGGATAGGAATGAAATTTTTTTTGTTCTCTATTTTTCGGCCTGTCCTGACTCGTTTCTTCTTGAAATGATGCCTGGATGATGTTTTTTAATTTTTAAAATTTTTTTGCGTTTATTTTTTAATTTTTCTACTCGGGTCGGGTTCGATCGGCATGGAATGAAATTTTTTTTTTCGCCTAATTTTTAGCCTGTCCATGACTCTGTTTATATCTTGAAATGAAGCCTGGATGATGTTTTTTAATTTTTAAAATTTTTTTGCTTTTATTTTCGAATTTTCTAACTCGGGTCGGGTTCGGACGGATAGAAATGAAATTTTTTTTGTTCTGTATTTTTCGGCCTGTCCTGACCTGTTTCTTCTTGAAATGTAGCCTGGATGATGTGTTGTAATTTTTAGAATTTTTTTGCATTTATTTTTGAATTTTCTAACTCGGGTCTGGTTCGAAGGATAGGAAGGAAAATTTTTTTCTTCCTATTTTTCGGCCTCCCCCCATGTCCTGACCCGTTTCGTCTTGAAATGAAGCCTGGATGATGTTTTTTAATTGTTAAAATTTTTTTGCGTTTATTTTTGAATTTTCTAACTCGGGTCGGATTCGATCGGATAGGAATGAAATTTTTTTTGTTATCTATTTTTCGGTCTGTCCTTAACCGTTTCATCTTGAAATGAAGCCTGGATGATGTTTTTTAATTTTTAAAATTTTTTTGCGTTTATTTTTGAATTTTCTACTCGGTCGGGTTCGATCGGATAGGGAATGAAATTTTTTTTTTTATCTATTTTTCGGTCTGTCCTTAACCGTTTATCTTGAAATGAAGCCTGGATGATGTTTTTTTAATTTTAAAATTTTTTGCTTTATTTTTGAATTTCTAAACTTGGTCGGGTTTCGCAACGGATAGGAATGAAATTTTTTTTCTTTCTCTATTTTTCGGCCTATCCTGACCCGTTTCGTCTTGAAATGAAGCCTGAATGATGTTTTTTAATTTTTAAAATTTTTTTGCTTTTATTTTTGAATTTTCTAACTCGGGTCGGGTTCGGACGGAACGGAATGAAATTTTTTTTGTTCTGTATTTTTCGGCCTGTCTTGTCCTGTTTCTACTTGAAATGTAGCCTGGTTGATGTGTTTTAATTTTTAGAATTTTTTTGCATTTATTTTTGAATTTTCTAACTCGGGTCTGGTTCGAACGGATCGGAATGAAATTTTTTTTGTTCTCTATTTTTCGGCCTGTCCTCACCCGTTTCTTCTTGAAATGAAGCCTGGATGATGTTTTTTAATTTTTAAAATTTTTTTGCATTTATTATTGAATTTTCTAACTCGGGTCGGGTTTGTACGGATATGAATGAAATTTTTTTTGTTCTCTATTTTTCGGCCTGTCCTGACACGTTTCTTCTTGAAATAAAGCGTGGATGATGTTTTTTAATTTTTAAAATTTTTTTCGAACGAATCGGAATGAAATTTTTTTCGTTCTCTATTTTTCGAACTGTCCTGACCCGTTTCGTCTTGAAATGAAGCCTGGACAAGCTTTTTTAATTTTTAAAATTTTTTTGCATTTATTTATGAATTTTCTAACTCGGGTCGGGTTCGAACGGATAGGAATGAAATTTTTTTTCCACTCTATTTTTTGGCCGGTCCTCACCCGTTTCTTCTTGAAATGAAGCCTGGATAATGTTTTTTAATTTTTAAAATTTTTTTGCATTTATTATTGAATTTTCTAACTCGGGTCGGGTTTGTACGGATGGGAATGAAATTTTTTTTGTTCTCTATTTTTCGGCCTGTCCTGACTCGTTTCTTCTTGAAATGATGCCTGGATGATGTTTTTTAATTTTTAAAATTTTTTTGCGTTTATTTTTGAATTTTCTAACTCGGGTCGGGTTCGATCGGATAGGAATGAAATTTTTTTTGTTCTCTATTTTTTAGCCTGTCATGACCTGTTTTATCTTGAAATGAAGCCTGGATGATGTTTTTTAATTTTTAGAATTTTTTTTCGTTTATTTTTGAATTTTCTAACTCGGGTCGGGTTCGAACGGATAGGAATGAAATTTTTTTCGTTCTCTATTTTTCGGCCTGCCTGACCCGTTTCGTCTTGAAATGAAACCTGGATGATGTTTTTTGATTTTTAGAAGTTTTTTGCGTTTATTTTTGAATTTTCTAACTCGGGTCGGGTCCGAACGGATAGGAATGAAATTTTTTTTGTTCTCTATTTTTCGGCCTGTCCTGACCCGTTTCGTCTTGAAATGAAACTGGATGATGTTTTTGATTTTGTAGAATGTTTTTCGTTTATTTGAATTTTCTAACTACGGGCGCGGGTTCGAACGGATAGGGAATGAAATTTTTTTCATTCTCTATTTTTCGGCCTGTCCTGACCCGTTTCGTCTTGAAATGAAGCCTGGATGATGTTTTTTAATTTTTAAAATTTTTTTTCTTTTATTTTTTAATTTTCTAACTCGGGTCGGGTTCGAACGGATTGGAATGAATTTTTTTTTGTTCTGTATTTTTCGGCCTGTCCTGACCTGTTTCTTCTTGAAATGTAGCCCGGATGATGTGTTTTAATTTTTAGAAGTTTTTACATTTATTTTTGAATTTTCTAACTCGGGTCTGGTTCGAACGGATAGGAAGAAAATTTTTTTTCTTCTCTATTTTTCGGCTTGTCCTGACCCGTTTCTTCTTGAAATGAAGCCTGGATGATGTTTTTTAATTTTTAAAATTTTTTTGCGTTTATTTTTGAATTTTCTAACTCGGGTCGGGTTCGATCGGATAGGAATGAAATTTTTTTTGTTATCTATTTTCGATCTGTCCTGAACCGTTTCATCTAGAAATGAAGCCTGGATGATGTTTTTTAATTTTTAAAATTTTTTTGCGTTTATTTTTTAATTTTCTAACTCGGGTCGGGTTCGAAAGGATAGGAATGAAATTTTTTTCGTTCTCTATTTTTCGGCCTGTCCTGACCCGTTTCGTCTTGAAATGAAGCTTGGATGATGTTTTTTAATTTTTAAAATTTTTTTGCTTTTATTTTTGAATTTTCTAACTCGGGTCGGGTTCGGACGGATCGGAATAAAATTTTTTTGTTCTGTATTTTTCGGCCTGTCCTGACCTGTTTCTTCTTGAAATGTAGCCTGGATGATGTGTTTTAATTTTTAGAATTTTTTTGCATTTATTTTTGAATTTTCTAACTCGGGTCTGGTTTGAACGGATAGGAAGAAAATTTTTTTTCTTCCCTATTTTTCGGCCTGTCCTGACCTTTTTCTTCTTGAAATGAAGCCTGGATGATGTTTTTTAATTTTTAAAATTTTTTTGCGTTTATTTTTGAATTTTCTAACTCGGGTCGGGTTCGATCGGATAGGAATGAAATTTTTTTCGTTCTCTATTTTTCGGCCTGTCCTGACCCGTTTCGTCTTGAAATGAAGCCTGGATGATGTTTTTTAATTTTTAAAATTTTTTTGCTTTATTTTTTAATTTTCTAACTCGGGTCGGGTTCGAACGGATTGGAATGAATTTTTTTTTGTTCTGTATTTTTCGGCCTGTCCTGACCTGTTTCTTCTTGAAATGTAGCCCGGATGATGTGTTTTAATTTTTAGAAGTTTTTACATTTATTTTTGAATTTTCTAACTCGGGTCTGGTTCGAACGGATAGGAAGAAAATTTTTTTTCTTCTCTATTTTTCGATCTGTCCTGACCCGTTTCTTCTTGAAATGAAGCCTGGATGATGTTTTTTAATTTTTAAAATTTTTTTGCGTTTATTTTTTAATTTCTAACTCGGGTCGGGTTCGTAAGGATAGGAATGAAATTTTTTTCGTTCTCTATTTTTCGGCCTGTCCTGACCCGTTTCGTCCTGAAATGAAGCTTGGATGATGTTTTTTAATTTTTAAAATTTTTTTGCTTTTATTTTTGAATTTTCTAACTCGGGTCGGGTTCGGACGGATCGGAATGAAATTTTTTTTGTTCTGTATTTTTCGGCCTGTCCTGACCTGTTTCTTCTTGAAATGTAGCCTGGATGATGTGTTTTAATTTTTAGAATTTTTTTGCATTTATTTTTGAATTTTCTAACTCGGGTCTGGTTTGAACGGATAGGAAGAAAATTTTTTTTCTTCCCTATTTTTCGGCCTGTCCTGACTTGTTTCTTCTTGAAATGAAGCCTGGATGATGTTTTTTAATTTTTAAAATTTTTTTGCGTTTATTTTTGAATTTTCTAACTCTGGTCGGGTTCGATCGGATCGGAATGAAATTTTTTTTGTTCTCTATTTTTTAGCCTGTCATGACCTGTTCTATCTTGAAATGAAGCCTGGATGATGTTTTTTAATTTTTAGAATTTTTTTGCATTTATTTTTGAATTTTCTAACTCGAGTCGGGTTCGAACGGATCGGAAAGAAATTCTTTTTATTCTCTATTTTTCGACCTGTCTTCACCCGTTTCGTCTTGAAATGAAACCTGGATAATGTTTTTTTATTTTTAGAATTTTTTTGCGTTTATTTTTGAATTTTCTAACTCGGGACGGGTTCGAACAGATAGGAATGAAATTTTTTTCGTTCTCTATTTTTCGGCCTGTCCTGACCCGTTTCGTCTTGAAATGAAGCCTGGATGATGTTTTTTAATTTTTAAAATTTTTTTGCTTTTATTTTTGAATTTTCTAACTCGGGTCGGGTTCGGACGGATCGTAATGAAATTTTTTTTGTTCTGTATTTTTCGGCCAGTCCTGACCTGTTTCTTCTTGAAATGTAGCCTGGATGATGTGTTTTAATTTTTAGAATTTTTTTGCATTTATTTTTGAATTTTCTAACTCGGGTCTGGTTCGAACGGATAGGAAGAAAATTTTTTTTCTTCCCTATTTTTCGGCCTGTCCTGACCTGTTTCTTCTTTAAATGAAGCCTGGATGATGTTTTTTAATTTTTAAAATTTTTTTGCGTTTATTTTTGAATTTTCTAACTCGGGTCGGGTTCGATCGGATAGGAATGAAATTTTTTTTGTTCTCTATTTTTTAGCCTGTCATGACATGTTTTATCTTGAAATGAAGCCTGGATGATATTTTTTAATTTTTAGAATTTTTTTGCATTTATTTTTGAATTTTCTAACTCGAGTCGGGTTCGAACGGATCGGAAAGAAATTCTTTTTATTCTCTATTTTCGGCCTGTCTTCACCCGTTTCGTCTTGAAATGAAACCTGGATGATGTTTTTTGATTTTTAGAATTTTTTTGCGTTTATTTTTGAATTTTCTAACTCGGGTCGGGTTCGAACGGATAGGAATGAAATTTTTTTCGTTCTCTATTTTTCGGCCTGTCCTGACCCGTTTCGTCTTCAAATGAAGCCTGGATGATGTTTTTTAATTTTTAAAATTTTTTTTCTTTTATTTTTTAATTTTCTAACTCGGGTCGGGTTCGAACGGATTGGAATGAATTTTTTTTTTGTTCTGTATTTTTCGGCCTGTCCTGACCTGTTTCTTCTTGAAATGTAGCCCGGATGATGTGTTTTAATTTTTAGAAGTTTTTACATTTATTTTTGAATTTTCTAACTCGGGTCTGGTTCGAACGGATAGGAAGAAAATTTTTTTTCTTCTCTATTTTTCGATCTGTCCTGACCCGTTTCTTCTTGAAATGAAGCCTGGATGATGTTTTTTAATTTTTAAAATTTTTTTGCGTTTATTTTTTAATTTCTAACTCGGGTCGGGTTCGTAAGGATAGGAATGAAATTTTTTTCGTTCTCTATTTTTCGGCCTGTCCTGACCCGTTTCGTCCTGAAATGAAGCTTGGATGATGTTTTTTAATTTTTAAAATTTTTTTGCTTTTATTTTTGAATTTTCTAACTCGGGTCGGGTTCGGACGGATCGGAATGAAATTTTTTTTGTTCTGTATTTTTCGGCCTGTCCTGACCTGTTTCTTCTTGAAATGTAGCCTGGATGATGTGTTTTAATTTTTAGAATTTTTTTGCATTTATTTTTGAATTTTCTAACTCGGGTCTGGTTTGAACGGATAGGAAGAAAATTTTTTTTCTTCCCTATTTTTCGGCCTGTCCTGACTTGTTTCTTCTTGAAATGAAGCCTGGATGATGTTTTTTAATTTTTAAAATTTTTTTGCGTTTATTTTTGAATTTTCTAACTCTGGTCGGGTTCGATCGGATCGGAATGAAATTTTTTTCGTTCTCTATTTTTTAGCCTGTCATGACCTGTTCTATCTTGAAATGAAGCCTGGATGATGTTTTTTAATTTTTAGAATTTTTTTGCATTTATTTCTGAATTTTCTAACTCGAGTCGGGTTCGAACGGATCGGAAAGAAATTCTTTTTATTCTCTATTTTTCGGCCTGTCTTCACCCGTTTCGTCTTGAAATGAAACCTGGATGATGTTTTTTAATTTTTAAAATTTTTTTGCGTTTATTTTTGAATTTTCTAACTCGGGTCGGGTTCGATCGGATAGGAATTAAATTTTTTTTGTTCTCTATTTTTTAGCCTGTCCTGACCTGTTTTATCTTGAAATGAAGCCTGGATGATGTTTTTTAATTTTTAGAATTTTTTTGCATTTATTTTTGAATTTTCTAACTCGGTCGGAGTTTTGAACGGATCGGAAAGAAATTCTTTTTATTCTCTATTTTTCAGGCCTGTCTTCACACCGTTTTCGTCTGAAAATGAAACCTGGATGATGTTTTTTGATTTTTAGAATTTTTTTGCGTTTATTTTTGAATTTTCTAACTCGGGTCGGGTTCGAACGGATAGGAAGGAAATTTTTTTCGTTCTCTATTTTTCGGCCTGTCCTGACCCGTTTCGTCATGAAATGAAGCCTGGATGATGTTTTTCAATTTTTAAAATTTTTTTGCTTTTATTTTTTAATTTTCTAACTCGGGTCGGGTTCGAACGGATTGGAATGAATTTTTTTTTGTTCTGTATTTTTCGGCCTGTCCTGACTTGTTTCTTCTTGAAATATAGCCCGGATGATGTGTTTTAATTTTTAGAAGTTTTTACATTTATTTTTGAATTTTCTAACTCGGGTCAGGTTCGAACGGATAGGAAGAAAATTTTTTTTCTTCTCTATTTTTCGGCTCGTCCTGACCCGTATCTTCTTGAAATGAAGCCTGGATGATGTTTTTTAATTTTTAAAATTTTTTTGCGTTTATTTTTTAATTTTCTAACTCGGGTCGGGTTAGATCGGATAGGAATGAAATTTTTTTTTTTTATCTATTTTTTCGGTCCTGCCTGAACCGTTTCATCCTTGAAATGAAGCCTGGATGAGTTTTTTTTAATTTTTAAAATTTTTGCGTTTATTTTTTGATTTTCTAACTCGGGTGGGGTTCGAACGGGATAGGAATGAATTTTTTTTCTTTCTCTTAATTTTTTCGGCCTGTCCTGACCGAGTTTTCGTCTTCCAATGAAGCCTGGATGATGTTTTTATTTTAAAATTTTTTTGCTTTTATTTTTGAATTTCTAACTCGGGTCGGGTTCGGATGGATCGGAATGAATTTTTTTGTTCTGTATTTTTTCGGCTGTCTTGTCCCTGTTTCTTCTTGAAATGTTAGCCTGGATGATGTGTTTTAATTTTTTAGAATTTTTTTGCATTTATTTGATTTTCTAACTCGGGTCTGGGTTTCGAAACGGATTGCGGAATGAAATTTTTTTGTTCTCTATTTTTCGGCCTGTCCTCAACCCGTTTCTTCTTTTGAAAATGAAGCCTGGATGATGTTTTTTTAGATTTTTAAAATTTTTTTGCATTTAATTATTGAATTTTCTAACTCGGGTCGGGTTTGGTAAACGGATATGAATTGAATTTTTTTTGTTCTATTATTTTTCGGCCTGTCCTGACTCGTATTCTTCTTGTAATGAAGAGTGATGATGTTTTTAAATTTTTAAGATTTTTTTTGCGTTTATTTTTGAATTTTCTAACTCGGGTCGGGCTCGAACGGATCGGAATGAAATTTTTTTCGTTCTCTATTTTTCGAACTGTTCTGACCCGTTTCGTCTTGAAACGGATAGGAATGAAATTTTTTTTGTTCTCTATTTTTCGGCTTGTCCTCACCCGTTACTTCTTGAAATGAGGCCTGGATGATGTTTTTTAATTTTTGAAATTTTTTTGCATTTATTTTTGAATTTTCTAACTGGGGTCGGGTTTGTACGGATAGGAATGAAATTTTTGTTGTTCTCTATTTTTCGGCCTGTCCTGACTAGTCTCTTCATGAAATGAAGCCTGGACGATGTTTTTTCATTTTTAAATTTTTTTTGCGTTTATTTTTGAATTTTCTAACTCGGGTCGGGTTCGATCGGATAGGAATGAAATTTTTTTTGTTCTCTATTTTTCGGCCTGTCCTGAGTCGTTTCTTCTTGAAATAAAGCGTGGATGATGTTTTTTAATTTTTAAAAATTTTTTCGAACGAATCGGAATGAAATTTTTTTCGTTCTCTATTTTTCGAACTGTCCTGACCCGTTTCGTCTTGAAATGAAGCCTGGACAAGCTTTTTTAATTTTTAAAATTTTTTTGCATTTATTTATGAATTTTCTAACTCGGGTCGGGTTCGAACGGATAGGAATGAAATTTTTTTTCCACTCTATTTTTTGGCCTGTCCTCACCCGTTTCTTCTTGAAATGAAGCCTGGATAATGTTTTTTAATTTTTAAAATTTTTTTGCATTTACTATTGAATTTTCTAACTCGGATCGGGTTTGTACGGATAGGAATGAAATTTTTTTTGTTCTCTATTTTTCGGCCTGTCCTGACTCGTTTCTTCTTGAAATGATGCCTGGATGATGTTTTTTATTTTTTAAAATTTTTTGTGTTTATTTTTGAATTTTCTAACTCGGGTCGGGTTCGATCGGATAGGAATGAAATTTTTTTTTATTCTCTATTTTTTTATACCTTGTCATGACCTGTTTTATCTTGAAATGAGCCTGGATGATGTTTTTTTAATTTTTTAGAATTTTTTTGCATTTATTTTTGAATTTTCTAACTCGGGTCGGGTTCGATCGGATAGGAATGAAATTTTTCTTGTTCTCTATTTTTTAGCCTGTCATGACCTGTTTTATCTTGAAATGAAGCCTGGATGATGTTTTTTAATTTTTAGAATTTTTTTGCATTTATTTTTGAATTTTCTAACTCGAGTCGGGTTCGAACGGATCGGAAAGAAATTCTTTTTATTATCTATTTTTCGGCCTGTCTTCACCCGTTTCGTCTTGAAATCAAACCTGGATGATGTTTTTTTATTTTTAGAATTTTTTTGCGTTTATTTTTGAATTTTCTAACTCGGGTCGGGTTCGAACGGATAGGAATGAAATTTTTTTCGTCCTCTATTTTTCGGCCTGTCCTGACCCGTTTCGTCTTGAAATGAAGCCCGGATGATGTGTTTTAAAATTTTTATAAGTTTTTGCATTGTAATTTCTGAATTTTCCTAACTCGGGTCTGGTTCGAACGATAGGAAGAAATTTTTTTTCTTCTCTATTTTTCGGCTTGTCCCTGACCCGTTTCTTCTTGAAATGAGCCCTGGATGAATGTTTTTTAATTTTTAAAATTTTTTTGCGTTTATTTTTGAATTTTCTAACTCGGGTCGGGTTCGATCGGATAGGAATGAAATTTTTTTTGTTATCTATTTTTCGATCTGTCCTAAACCGTTTCATCTAAAAATGAAGCCTGGATGATGTTTTTTAATTTTTAAAATTTTTTTGCGTTTATTTTTTAATTTTCTAACTCGGGTCGGGTTCGAAAGGATAGGAATGAAATTTTTTTCGTTTTCTATTTTTCGGCCTGTCCTGACCCGTTTCGTCTTGAAATGAAGCCTGGATGATGTTTTTTAATTTTTAAAATTTTTTTGCTTTTATTTTTGAATTTTCTAACTCGGGTCGGGTTCGGACGGATCGGAATGAAATTTTTTTTGTTCTGTATTTTTCAGCCAGTCCTGACCTGTTTCTTCTTGAAATGTATCCTGGATGATGTGTTTTAATTTTTATAATTTTTTTGCATTTATTTTTGAATTTTCTAACTCGGGTCTGGTTCGAACGGATAGGAAGAAAATTTTTTTTCTTCCCTATTTTTCGGCCTGTCCTCACCCGTTTCTTCTTGAAATGAAGCCTGGATGATGTTTTTTAATTTTTAAAATTTTTTTGCATTTATTATTGAATTTTCTAACTCGGGTCGGGTTTGTACGGATATGAATGAAATTTTTTTTGTTCTATATTTTTCGGCCTGTCCTGACTCGTTTCTTCTTGTAATGAAGAGTGGATGATGTTTTTTAATTTTTAAAATTTTTTTGCGTTTATTTTTGAATTTTCTAACTCGGGTCGGGCTCGAACGGATCGGAATGAAATTTTTTTCGTTCTCTATTTTTCGAACTGTCCTGACCCGTTTCGTCTTGAAACGGATAGGAATGAAATTTTTTTTGTTCTCTATTTTTCGGCCTGTCCTCAACCGTTACTTCTTGAAATGAGGCCTGGATGATGTTTTTTAATTTTTGAAATTTTTTTGCATTTATTTTTGAATTTTCTAACTGGGGTCGGGTTTGCACGGATAGGAATGAAATTTTTGTTGTTCTCTATTTTTCGGCCTGTCCTGACTAGTTTCTTCATGAAATGAAGCCTGGATGATGTTTTTTCATTTTTAAAATTTTTTTGCGTTTATTTTTGAATTTTCTAACTCGGGTCGGGTTCGATCGGATAGGAATGAAATTTTTTTTGTTCTCTATTTTTCGGCCTGTCCTGACTCGTTTCTTCTTGAAATAAAGCGTGGATGATGTTTTTTAATTTTTAAAATTTTTTTCGAACGAATCGGAATGAAATTTTTTTCATTCTCTATTTTTCGAACTGTCCTGACCCGTTTCGTCTTGAAATGAAGCCTGGACAAGCTTTTTTAATTTTAAAAATTTTTTTGCATTTATTTATGAATTTTCTAACTCGGGTCGGGTTCGAACGGATAGGAATGAAATTTTTTTTCCACTCTATTTTTTGACCGGTCCTCACCCGTTTCTTCTTGAAATGAAGCCTGGATAATGTTTTTTAATTTTTAAAATTTTTTTGCATTTATTATTGAATTTTCTAACTCGGGTCGGGTTTGTACGGACAGGAATGAAATTTTTTTTGTTCTCTATTTTTCGGCCTGTCCTGACTCGTTTCTTCTTGAAATGATGCCTGGATGATGTTTTTTAATTTTTAAAATTTTTTTGTGTTTATTTTTGAATTTTCTAACTCGGGTCGGGTTCGATCGGATAGGAATGAAATTTTTTTTGTTCTCTATTTTTTAGCCTGTCATGACCTGTTTTATCTTGAAATGAAGCCTGGATGATGTTTTTTAATTTTTAGAATTTTTTTGCATTTATTTTTGAATTTTCTAACTCGAGTCGGGTTCGAACGGATCGGAAAGAAATTCTTTTTATTATCTATTTTTCGGCCTGTCTTCACCCGTTTCGTCTTGAAATGAAACCTGGATGATGTTTTTTTATTTTTAGAATTTTTTTGCGTTTATTTTTGAATTTTCTAACTCGGGTCGGGTTCGAACGGATAGGAATGAAATTTTTTTCGTTCTCTATTTTTCGGCCTGTCCTGACCCGTTTCGTCTTGAAATGAAGCCTGGATGATGTTTTTTAATTTTTAAAATTTTTTTGCTTTTATTTTTGAATTTTCTAACTCGGGTCGGGTTCGAACGGATTGGAATGAATTTTTTTTTGTTCTGTATTTTTCGGCCTGTCCTGACCTGTTTCTTCTTGAAATGTAGCCCGGATGATGTGTTTTAATTTTTATAAGTTTTTGCATTTATTTTTGAATTTTCTAACTCGGGTCTGGTTCGAACGGATAGGAAGAAAATTTTTTTTCTTCTCTATTTTTCGGCTTGTCCTGACCCGTTTCTTCTTGAAATGAAGCCTGGATGATGTTTTTTAATTTTTAAAATTTTTTTGCGTTTATTTTTGAATTTTCTAACTCGGGTCGGGTTCGATCGGATAGGAATGAAATTTTTTTTGTTATCTATTTTTCGATCTGTCCTGAACCGTTTCATCTAAAAATGAAGCCTGGATGATGTTTTTTAATTTTTAAAATTTTTTTGCGTTTATTTTTTAATTTTCTAACTCGGGTCGGGTTCGAAAGGATAGGAATGAAATTTTTTTCGTTTTCTATTTTTCGGCCTGTCCTGACCCGTTTCGTCTTGAAATGAAGCCTGGATGATGTTTTTTAATTTTTAAAATTTTTTTGCTTTTATTTTTGAATTTTCTAACTCGGGTCGGGTTCGGACGGATCGGAATGAAATTTTTTTTGTTCTGTATTTTTCAGCCAGTCCTGACCTGTTTCTTCTTGAAATGTAGCCTGGATGATGTGTTTTAATTTTTAGAATTTTTTTGCATTTATTTTTGAATTTTCTAACTCGGGTCTGGTTCGAACGGATAGGAAGAAAATTTTTTTTCTTCCCTATTTTTCGGCCTGTCCTGACCTGTTTCTTCTTGAAATGAAGCCTGGATGATGTTTTTTAATTTTTAAAATTTTTTGCGTTTATTTTTTGAATTTTCTAACTCGGGTCGGGTTCGATCGGATAGGAATGAAATTTTTTTTGTTCTCTAAATTTTTTAGCCTGTCATGACCTGTTTTTAAATCTTGAAATGAAGCCTGGATGATGTTTTTAATTTTAGAATTTTTTTTGCATTTATTTTGAAATTTTTCTAACCGGGTCTGGTTCGATACGGATCGAATGAAATTTTTTTTTATTCTCTATTTTTCGCCTGTCCTCACCCGTTTCTTCTTGAAAATGAAGCCTGGATGTGTTTTTTTTAATTTTTTAAAAATTTTTTGCGTTTAATTTTTGAATTTTCTAACTCGTGGTCGGGTTCCCCCCCCCCCCCCCCCCCCCCGATCGGATAGGAAGAATTTTTTTTGTTCCCTATTTTTCGGCCTGTCCTGACCCGTTTCTTCTTGAAAATGAGGCCTGGATGATGTTTTTTAATTTTTAGAAATTTTTTGCATTTATTTTTGAATTTTCTAACTCGGGTCTGGTTCGAACGGATAGGAAGGAAATTTTTTTTGTTCTCTATTTTTCGGCCTTTCCAGACCCGTCTCGTTTTGAAACGAAGCCCCGATGATGTTTTTTTTTTTTTAGAATTTTTTTGCATTTATTTTTTGAATTTTCTAACTCGGCTCGGATTCGA
>NW_022155160.1:0-17010 GCF_001633185.2 Quercus lobata | reverse complement strand
TTCAGACGGTTTCATATAGTCGACGGTTACCATCTACTGATGCGAGCAGACAGGTTAGCATTTATTAGCATGCCACGTGTCAATCTCTGACTGGCCGTTGTATAGGATCGAAGCGTCGCTTCGTCTTCCGTGTATCTCCTATATATATGAGGCGTCTCAATCTCTCATTTTCGCATTTCCAAAGAGAAAACGTCTGTCAGAGAGAACCGTCAACCTTGCCAGAGAAGTCCGTCGAGCACTGGTAACCACCAATTACCACAACCGTCATCATTACTCCGTCAGGTGTGGTAAGTATTTACTTTAATTTCATATTCAAGTTACATTTTCGACCAAGCAATATTGTTAGGCTTAATATACCCGTCAATGTTTTTAAACCCGTCAAGTCTTAGGTTTCATCATTAATTGTAGGAAATGTCTAGTGCGTCAAGTAACCAATCGGTGGTTCGTGACGGGACGGAATACGAGAATGTATACCCGTCCGGTCATAAAGACCAAGATAGTCCAGGCGAAGATAGGAGTCCGTCTGCATCCTCTTCGTCCTCAACAAGTGAGGATGTGGAGAAAATTGAGATAGAGGGTCCTGACGGGAATCAAGCACTGGAGTCCGTCGTAGGTGCTGATGGACTAAGGCAGTTCATCATGTTACCAGAGTGGACAGTGCATAGGTTCACATCCGTCATCCGGGAGAGACATTTCAGTACCTTTAGAACAAATTTTCAGATACCAGACTACATCCCGATCCGTCTTCCCTACGTGTCGGAGAGATGTTATTATGACGGAGTAGAAGGTGTTGGAGTGTACGAGCAGGTGTTGAAGGCTGGACTTCGGTTCCCGCTCTCTACACTCCATAGGGAACTCTTGCATTACCTGGGACTGTCCGTCACCCAGATTTCTCCAAACGCCTGGAGGGTCTTCGTAGCAATGGAGATTCTTTATGGCGCAATGTCGAATGGAGAAAGGAGACTGACGGTCCGTGAATTTCTTCACTGTTACCGTCCAGATGAGATTGATAGATCAAGGGGGTTGTACCGTTTTGCTAGTCGAAGTCCCTTGTTGAAGGTCATCTTTGAGACCCCAGACTCAAATAGAGACTGGAAGAGTCGCTATTTCTTCCTGGAGGGTGACAGGTGGATGAACCGTCCAGGAGAGACGGAGTACATGCCCGTCGATACAACTTGGGGGATAATAAACCAAGCGCGTATGCACCCGTCTTGCTTGTTCCTTTTTTATACACCCGTCCTCTATTATGTGCGTATTTTGACCGTCTCTCTTTGCAGGTAGAGGGCGCCCGCAGGTTAGCCTCGAGGAATTTAGTTTCCTTGAAAAGGTTTGTAGAAAAGCTAAGCCGGACGAAAGGACCTGGGCCAAGTTAGTGAATCCAAAGACAATACACTGGTATTGTGACGGTCCAGAACCTACCCGTGAGGCCATTGCTTACGACGAAAGAATACACAAACGTGAGTCCGTCTACTTTTACCCTTGAAATTGAAATTTTACTTTTGAGAGAACATCATCATCCGTCCTGTATTGCAGAAATGGACGACGCCAAGAGAAGAGCCATGATAAAATCTCTAGCCGTCGAGCAAAAGAAGACGGGTGAGATCGTTGTTCCCAGTGTGCCGGGGTCATCGGGCAAGAGGAAGCAGCCACCAAAGTCCGACCGTCCACACAAGCAGCCAAAGGTGTCAATGGAGCCCATCGTGGGCTTGATGGCTGAGGGCCCTAAGGCCGTCAACCAAGTTAAACAGGGGGCCGGTAAGGGCCTAATGCATGCTCCACCCGTCAGCGAGGAGAAGCCCCCTCCCCTTCTTCGTGATGATTCGAAGTTCGCTTTGGAAAAGCTTACGTCCATACTTTCTGCAGAGGACTATGAGGATCTGGGGAATCACTCGACGGAGGCGATGGGAGAGACGGGGTTATTTGCCGTCGGACAGGTAACTTTTCATTATCCTTCAGTGTATGTCCGTTCACTTTCTAGTTTCATTTTTAACACTTCTAATTTTCTTTATTTCAGTCCTTGGTTATGATGAAGGGCTTGATGGACCGTTGCCTCAACCGTGAAGCGGCTCTGGAACGGGTACGGTCAAAACTTGGGAAGACGGAAGAAGAGCTTAGCCAGCTGCACAAGTGGAAGTCCACCATGGAGCAGAAATTTGAACTGTCTGAGAATACAAGAAAGGAGCTTGAACAGAAGACGGAAGAAGCTGGGAAGGTCTTGAAGAGCAGAGCGGACGAGGTGAAAGATCTGAAGAAAAAGCTCCGTCATGCAAAGGACGACGCCGTCAGCGAATATCGCAACTCCGAGTCCTTGTTGAAGGAGCTGGGAGGATCGTTCCTTCAAGGCTTTGACGATGCGCTCCGTCAGATAAAAAAGACCTACCCAGATCTGGACGTGTCCATGATAACACTTACTGACCAAGATCAGACTTCTGCCCTGCCCGTCGCCTCCGAAAATACGGAGGACCTCTTTGGGGAAGAAGCAGCTCAGGGTGACGGAGAGTCCGCTCCGCCGAATGAGGTCGCTGTTGCCGACCCCAAGAAAGCAGAGTAACCCATGTAATTGTTTAGGAGGATCCGTCTCCCTTTTATATACAGTTAATTATTTGTAGACGGTTTGTTTAAAGTTTGATTTTGTATTGAACAATGTTTGATTTTAAGTGTTGATTTGCATAAGCTAATCTGTTGATCCGTCCACTTTAAAAGCTGTTGCTGACTTATATAGTCATGTTGTCCGTCCACCTCGTGGGCGTTTTGGAGCCGTCCGCTTTATTTATGTATGTAATTTTCCCACCGTTTTGGCTGAACCGTCCAATTTATGGACATGTAGAATTATTCACCGTTTTTTAGATGATCCGTCCACTTAGTGGCATAAATACCTCGAACTTATGGAAGTATTGAATTACGTAGGTCCGTCCACTTTGTGGAGGCCATACCGTCCAACTTGTGGACTTGTTTAAATACTCACCGTTTTGATGATCCGTCCATTTCGTGGACATGTAGAATTATTTACCGTTTTAGGTTACCCGTCCACATTGTGGCGTATAGACCGTCTACTTTTACGGACGCGTAGAATTATTCACCGTTTTTAGGTGATCCGTCCACTTAGTGACGTATTAACCGTCCACTTTTACGGACATGTAGAATTATTCACCTGTTTAGGTGATCCGTCCACTTAGTGGCGTATTAACCGTCCACTTTGACGGGCATGTAGAATTATTCACCTGTTTAGGTGATCCGTCCACTTAGTGGCGTATTAACCGTCCACTTTGACGGGCATGTAGAATTATTCACCTGTTTAGGTGATCCGTCCACTTAGTGGCGTATTAACCGTCCACTTTGACGGGCATGTAGAATTATTCACCTGTTTAGGTGATCCGTCCACTTAGTGGCGTATTAACCGTCCACTTTGACGGACATGTAGAATTATACACCTGTTTAGGTGATCCGTCCACTTAGTGGCGTATTAACCGTCCACTTTGACGGACATGTAGAATTATACACCTGTTTAGGTGATCCGTCCACTTAGTGGCGTATTAACCGTCCACTTTTACGGACATGTAGAATTATTCACCTGTTTAGGTGATCCGTCCACTTTGTGGACTTTTAACTAGCATCCGTTCAATTTGAGGACAATTGTAGTGACATCAAAGTAGACAGAAAATCATACTTGTTTCTAATTGCGTAAAGGAAAAGTGCCTGCCCCCTTGGGCTTAAAAAAGGCACGACTGGATTGTAGCAAAGAAACACATGTTAAAGAAAACTTATAAATAGTTAATAAAAAGCCAAATGGAAAATTGGTTGCCGTTCGCCGTGTTACTATCACTGGTAGTATTTCCTCAAATGCTCCGCATTCCATGGATGTAGTAGCTTCTCCCCCTCTGTAGTCTCCAGGTGGTATGTTCCTTTCCTTTTCCATGCCGTGACTCGGTAAGGTCCTTCCCAGTTGGGGCCGAGCTTTCCCTGTGTAGGGTCTCTAGCTGCGCCCATGACCCTTCTGAGTACCAGGTCTCCCACTTGGAAGTCTCTGTGTCGGACCCTGGAGTTGTAATGTCTGGCCATGCGTTCCTGGTATCTTGCGATCCTTTGCTCCGCGGCCGACCTTACCTCATCTATCAGGTCCAGCTGTAGCCTCATTGATTCGTCGTTCCTGCCTTCATCATGGTTATGAACCCTGTAACTTGTGAGGCCAACTTCTGCGGGGATGACCGCCTCATTCCCGTATGTCAGTCGGAATGGCGTCTCTCCTGTCGGAGTCCTAGCCGTCGTCCTGTACGCCCAAAGTATGCTCGGTAATTCTTCGGGCCATATCCCCTTTGCCCCCTCGAGCCGAGTCTTGATAATCTTTAGCAGGGATCGGTTCGTGACTTCAACCTGGCCATTGGCCTGAGGATGGGCGGGTGATGAGTAGTGGTTTTTTATTCCTAGCTGTGTGCAGAAATCCCTGAAGTGGCCGTTGTCGAACTGCCTCCCGTTGTCCGAGACAAGGACTCTAGGAATACCAAACTTGCATACGATGGACCGCCAGACAAAACTTCTAATGTTCTTTTCTGTGATGGTGGCCAAGGCTTCCGCTTCTACCCATTTTGTGAAGTAGTCAATACCCACTACCAAGAACTTGAGCTGCCTTACCGCCGTTGGGAAAGGCCCCATGATATCCAGTCCCCATTGAGCGAACGGCCATGGAGCCGTCATGGGTGTGAGCTCCTCAGCCGGCTGTCCGATAAAATTGCTGAACCGCTGGCATTTGTCGCAGCTTTTAACGTAAGACTCGGCATCCTTCTGCATGGTCGGCCAGTAGTACCCAGCTCGTACCAGTTTGTGCACTAACGACCGCGACCCAGAATGGTTCCCGCATATCCCTTCGTGTACTTCCCTCATTACGTAGTCTGCCTCTTCAACCCCGAGGCATCTTAGGTAAGGACGGGAGAAACCCCTCTTGTAAAGAATGTCTTTTATCAAGACGAATCTCGCCGCTTGGACTTTTAATTTCCTCGCTGCCTCCTTCTCTTGGGGCAGTAACCCGTCCTTCAAGTATGAAGTTATCTGTGTAGTCCAGTTTCTTTCGGAGCGTATCTCCTGCATATTGTCGGGGTCTATTAGTGGGAAGACTTGAACAAAGGAAAGTACATTACCCGGTGTCGTCACATGTTCTGCTGAAGCGGCTTTGGCTAGGCGATCGGCGAGCTCATTCTCTCCTCTGGGGATTTGGACGACCGTCGCTTTTAGCCCGTTGATTCTCGCCTTCACTTGATCAAGATATCTCTTTAGCCTTTCCCCCTTACATTCATACTCTCCGTTTACTTGATTGGTTACGACCTGCGAGTCGCAATGAACGGCTACACTTTCCGCTCCGGCGGCTTTTGCCAGGTCGAGTCCTGCCGCCACTGCTTCGTACTCTGCTTCATTGTTGGTAATGGGAAAGTCGAGACGGACCATACATTCGATCTTGTCTCCTTCTGGTGACAGCAACACTATGCCGGCCCCTCCAATTCGCCGATTGGAGGACCCGTCGGTGTAGATGCTCCATTTGGGGGGTTCTTCTGCCCCCTTGTCCTCGTCTCGCGTAAACTCTGCTATGAAGTCGGCTACAGCTTGTCCTTTGATGGCTACACGCGGACGGTACTTGATGTCAAACTCACTCAATTCTATTGCCCACAACGTCAGTCGACCCGCGGCTTCGGGATTACTCAGTGCCCTTCGCAAGGGCTTGTCGGTCATTACATTCATGGTATGGGCTTGAAAGTAAGGTTTCAGCTTGCGAGCCGCCGTTATCAATGCGAAAGCTAGTTTCTCCATAGGTTGGTATCTTTCTTCGGCGCCGCGGAGCGCCCGGCTGGCGTAGTATACAGGCTTCTGTGCATTATCCTCTTCTCTAATTAAAGCAGCGCTGACGGCGACAGATGAGACTGCCAAGTAGAGGAAAAGTTCTTCGCCAGGTTGCGAGGGACTCAAAAGGGGTGGTGAAGATAGGTATGCCTTTAACTCCTCGAACGCTCGCTGACACTCGTCCGTCCACTCGAAGGATTTCTTTAATGTGCGAAAAAAGGGCAGGCACTTGTCCGTGGCTCTCGACACGAATCTATTTAACGCCGCTATCTTGCCGTTAAGGCTTTGTATCTCCTTCACATTTCGCGGGGGTGCCATTTCTAATATGGCTCGGATTTTGTCCGGGTTAGCCTCAATCCCTCTCTGGGATACCATGAAGCCTAGGAATTTGCCTGCCGTTACGCCGAATGCGCATTTTCCCGGATTGAGTTTCATGTTGTAGGATCGTAGCGTACCGAACGTTTCCTTAAGATCTTCGAGGTGGTCTTCCTCCTTCCGGCTCTTCACAAGCATGTCGTCGACATAGACTTGAACATTCCTCCCGATCTGCTGCGCGAACATCTTGTTCATTAGCCTTTGGTATGTTGCCCCCGCATTCTTCAGGCCGAATGGCATTACTTTGTAGCAGAATAGTCCTTGGCTGGTTACGAACGAAGTCTTTTCCTGATCGGCCTCGTGCATGCGGATCTGATTGTAACCCGAGAAAGCGTCCATGAAGCTTAGTAACTGGTGTTGAGCCGTCGAGTCTACTAGGACGTCGACTCTTGGAAGGGGATAGCTATCTTTAGGGCACGCTTTGTTAAGATCGGTGAAATCCACGCACATGCGCCACTTGCCGCTCGCTTTCTTTACCATTACCACATTCGCCAGCCAATCGGGATAGTAGACTTCCCTGATGAGGCTTGCCTCTTGGAGTTTGCGGACCTCCTCCGCTATTGCTTGGTCCCGTTCCGTTGCGAACACTCTCTTCTTTTGTCGGACGGGTGGAAACGAGGGTAATACATTCAATTTGTGTACCATGACGGAGGGATCGATTCCCGGCATATCGTCATGGCTCCAGGCGAACACATCCTTATTGCTCCTCAGGAAAGCTACTAGCTCTTGACGGATTCCGGGTTTGGCAAGCGTTCCGATCTTGGTTGTTCTGTCCGGATTGGAACTGTCAAGAGTTATCTCCTCCAGCTTCTCTGTCGGTTCCGCCACCGTTCGGTGCTCTTCTATGTTCAAGGCCTGGATTTGGTCTTGCATCTCCATCATAGCGACGTAGCATTCTCGTGCGGCAACTTGGCTTCCGCGTAGCTCTCCTACCCCATATTCCGTTGGGAACCTGACCATTAGGGCGTAAGTTGATGTTGACGCCTTCCACGTGTTGAGCGTAGGTCGTCCAAGAATGGCATTGTAGGCGGACGAGCAATCGACCACCAAGAATGTCACGTTCCTGGTGATTTGTTGGGGGTAATCTCCTACTGTCACCCGTAACGTTACTGAGCCCAGAGGGAATACCTTACTCCCTCCAAAACCAACGAGCGGGGCGTCTGTCGGTATTAGCAGGTCCCTATCAATCCTCATCTGCTGGAATGCCGGATAGTACAATATGTCGGCCGAACTGCCGTTGTCGATCAACACTCGGTGGACGTTGTAGTCTCCTGTCCGCACGCTGACGACGAGGGCATCGTCGTGTGGATGGTGTAGGCGCCGTGCATCCTCTTCCGTGAACCCAACAATAGGTTCTTCTCCGTTTGCTATCCTTGGCATTCTGCTCGTCAACTGGACATTCTGTACCGTCCGAAGGTATGTTTTGCGAGCCTTCTTTGACGATCCGGCCGCAGCAGTCCCTCCGACTATCATTCTTATGTCTCCAATTGGGGGTCTTGGTCGCTCGTTTTCTCGACGGAGGTGTTGTTCCTGTGGGGGTTGATCCGTTCTCCCCTTGTTGACGAACTTCTGCAGCTTCCCTTGTCGGATAAGTGCTTCGATTTGCTGCTTCAAGTCGTAGCAATCGGCCGTGTCGTGGCCGTGGTCACGATGAAAGCGGCAATATTTGTCTCTAGGCCTTTTGCTGGGGTCACTCTTCAGCTTTCCTGGGAACGTCAGGGACCCTTCGTCCTTAATCTGCATTAGGACTTGGTCAATCGGCGCGTTTAGAGGGGTGAAACTCGCGAACCTTCCGCCCATGGGTTTTGGACGTCTGTCCTCCCTTCGGTCTCCCATCCTTCCTTTCTTCCGCCCCTGGTCTTGTCGAGAATCCTCCTGTCGGTCTCTTTTCTTGGGCCTATCTTCTCGCGATAATAGTGCGTCTTCAACGTTCATATATTTGGTGGCCCTGTAAAGGACCTCCGACATGGTCTTGGGGTCGTTTTTGTATAGGGAGAACAAAAACTTACCCCCCTTTAGTCCGTTTGTGAATGCTGCTACCAATATCTTGTCGTCGGCTTCGTCGATCGAGAGTGCTTCTTTGTTGAAGCGTGATATGTAGGCCCTTAACGTCTCCTCTTCCCGTTGCTTGATATTCATCAAACAAGCCGTGGATTTCTTGTACCGATGTCCTCCGATGAAATGCGTAGTAAATTGAGCGCTTAGCTCCTTGAAGGTGCTGATGGAGTTGGGCGCTATCCGGCTGAACCAAATCCTTGCTGCGCCCTTCAGGGTTGTAGGAAAGGCCCTGCACATAATCGCGTCTGCCACTCCCTGAAGGTGCATCAGGGTCTTGAAGGTCTCTAGGTGATCTAGAGGGTCCTTGACTCCGTCGTAACTATCCATACTTGGCATACGGAACTTATTTGGCAGGGGGAAGGAGTTAACAGCTGCTGTGAATGATGAGTCAGTCCGGTTGACAAGGTCGTCAAGATCACTTGACACTCGCCCCTTGAGAGCGCTCATCATCACATCCATCTGCTCCTTCATCGCCTGCATCTCCGCGATGATGGATTGTGGAGCAGTGTCTGTCGGGGAAGGGATGCTTATGTCCCGTCTTACTGGTTTGCTCGGGGCGTTACTCCCCTGTGGTCCGTCCTGATTTCTCCTTTCGGCGCTGTTCCCCTCTTGATCCGCTCCTTGGTTACTGACCGCGGCATTCTTTTGGTTCAGCTGCTCTTGTAGGTCGTGGTTTTGCTTGGTGAGGCGCTCTACGGCTGCGGCGAGCGTCCTGACCTGTCTCTCAAGGGCCGTCATAGGGGCTTCTTCCTGAACGTCATTCGTGGTTGCCATTGAGCGAGTGAGTACCATGTAACTCTTTTGTCTGGGAATCTACGAAGTACTATACGTCTCTCGTTCTTTCCCACAGACGGCGCCAACTGATGACGTTGAGAATTGTCACCAATGAGTCGCACTGTACTCGCGAGTCAACGAACCTGCACAACAAGAACGAGCGGGAGAAAAACCCTTACAGAGCACCGGTGTGGTGCCGGCCAAAAGTTCTCCGAAGGTCAAGTCAGAATTCGTCCCCTGAGTTATTTTTTAAAGGCGTTAGAGAGGGTCAATTAATCTTACTTTGATTTGCGTGAAAGTTACTCCTTTTATAGCAGTGGAGAGGTGGCTTTTCTTCTTGACCTCCAGATCTTTCCAATGTGGGACTCTGATACCATTTCCCTTATTGGATCTTAAGGCTTTTCTAGGCAATAGAGATTTCGGGCTATGGGCCCTTACTATGTCTGTCCATGATGGGTCTTTAGGGAGCGTGGGTCCCGCTTTACACAGACCAAACAGTACCTATCCGTCAGGCCCATTAAGATAGGCCTACCAGACTAAATCTTACCATCTTCAATACCCAAAATTTTTTTTGACTCATGAACAGTAGCTTATCAAGTTTGATGGGCTATTGTTTATTCTTCAATTTTTTTTTTATTATAATAATTAGGTGTTGAATAAAAAAATGTTGGAAGATGTTTAGTTGTTAAAAAAAATAATAATAATAATAAATGAAGAAATAATATTTAAATGAGATAGAGAATGAGATAACGAATCTATTGAAAAATATATTTGAAAAAATTGATAAAATATAAATAAAAAATTACTGTTATTTTTTAAATAATATAAAAATTTGAAGGATTTGCAGAAGATACTTTCACTCATCTCCAAAAACAAATTGTCCGATTTTGAAACAGCTTCAACCTGGAAAAGTCGGTGGAAGGTTGTGATACTCGTGTGGCAAAACATCCAGTATATTATCTCTCTAAAGCAAATTTACTTTATTAACTCCTCCCCTCTCCCCGAAAACGGTTATGTTGCGACCATGTGTCACCGAAAAGTAAATGAAGTCTAGTCAAGAAATGGAAAAAGTTAATGATGAGATTAATCAGTGCATCCAATTGGGCAAATCTAATCAAGCAGTGACTAACGGTCGAAATTATGACCTACTTTTGCTTCCAATTTAGGCCTATTATCTAGAAAATAGATCTAGGGGGACACTGCTGCACATGCAAGTCAGGGCGCTCACAGGAGCGTTCTGATTTGTACCTGACGTCGGATTTGTACCTGACTTGTAAATGAATGTAGATGTATATTTACTAAAAGAATATTATAGGCTAAACTAATTTATCGTGATCACTCTAATAAAAATATTAAATACCGTACTTTAAGAATTACAAATATTTGAGTTTAAAAAGATAAAAATAATGTTATATTCACAATATTTTTATAATAATTTTACAACAAATTTAATGTAGTAAACTGTTACTAATTTTAATTTGACCTAAATTCCGATATTATTTTTTTAACCCACAAATAACAGTTTTTTGCATAAGATTTATTGTAAAAATATTGTAGACCTAGCATTATTCCAAAATTAATTCTCCTTAATCCTTAATCCTAAATCCCTTTTATAAATTAAAAAAAATATTAAATAACAATAATAAATATTAGCCCAAATAACAACAAACATAAACCAAACAAAAACAAGACAAGACCAAACAACAAGTCAACAAATTGTTCAACAAAAAGCCTATTATAAAACAAAAAGATAAAACTAGTTAATCATTTAAATTTGTAGATTGTTTAACCTATTCAATAAAATAATCTCTAATTTCATTTTTCCTTACAAAATGGTACTAAAAAAAATATTGTGGTTGTGAGTTCTCTGATGGTGATGATAGTTATACTCTTTTTGGCTTTGCAATCACAATAATTTTGCTCTCCTTAGTGACTTGACTCACAATTGTAGCAAATATTCAAGTTATCACTTTATTAGATTTTGTATAATTTAAATTTCTTAATGATCACCCTAAAAAAAATTCATAGAGCCGCTACTTTAGCGGGAAATCAATGACCATAGTATATAAGATCATGCTAATGAGTACCCTTAGGACAATGATTAACAATCTATTTTAGGAAAATTTTGACACTACTTTTATGGGAAATGTAAAAAACTGTCAAAATATTAATTGTTTTTTTTTTCCTCATAAAAAATTTCTTTAAGTGAATTGTTAACTATTACCATAAGGGCATTTGTTACCATTTCTTTAGTATATAATCCATAAACTAATAAACATGATAGACAATACAAAATTTATAAATATAATATAAGCATTGAAAATGATAGTTTGTCAATTTTAAACTAATTGGATTAGATAATCAGCTATTGTAAAAATTAGTAGAAGCATACAAATCCCAATCCAAAAATGCAAGTCATGTTATGTCCCACGTAAGGGTACTGTAGTATAGAAGGGATTAAAAAAGTTTTAATGTAAAACAACAACATCTTCTTTCCAAACTTCGGCGCCGCTGCTCATATTATAACCGAAAAAGTGAGAAACTAAATGTGCATTCAAATCCTATAAATACCCTTAAACACTTTCATCTTCCTCATCACCTCCACAACTCTCAACTTCTAAACTCACTAAGCCACTTCTTCTCTCTCTTACACTTACACACAGACAGTCAAAGTTACAAACAGACACATTATTTTCTCCTTCAAATCAAACCAAAATGGCATACCCCAAAAGCTCTCTTGTCCTTGCACTTCTCTCTATGTTCATTTCCTTAGTGATAGCATCTCCTATGACATACAATGTGGTGAGTTTGGGAGCCAAGGGAGATGGGAAAACGGACTCGACTCAGGCTTTTTTTAGTGCATGGACAAAAGCTTGTGCCTCAGTAAGTCCTGCCATAATTTATGTGCCAGCAGGGAGGTTCTATCTCGGGCAAGTGGTTTTCAGTGGACCATGTAAGAACAATGCTATCACTGTGCGCATAGATGGGACACTTGTGGCTCCAGCAGACTATAGGGTCCTTGGAAATACAGGAAACTGGCTTTTGTTTAAACATGTTGATGGGGTTACCATATCTGGTGGAATTCTTGATGGCCAAGGCACTGGTTTGTGGGCTTGCAAAGCTTCTGGCAATAGTTGTCCTTCGGGAGCCACGGTATGTGAAAATGATTAAATTGCCTTTTCTTACATATTTAGAGTTTATAACAATTCCATTTGTCTTTAGTATTTTTTTTCTTTTAGCTTTTCAGCTTATATTTGTTTACGTACAATTTTAAAAGTCTCTTGATCGACTTTCAAAATATAAGTTTTCCACAAAAACTATGTTTAAAATTTAAATGCACACTAATCAGTTTCACATAGGAAACTGTCAAGTGCCCGGAAATAGGTTAAAAGTGTCCATCACAAATTAAAGTGTTTGTGAAGAAGAAAAATGGTTTTTATGGTGGGCATTACTATAGATTTTTCTTACATTGACCGAGTAAAAGAAAATAGAATTTGAAATATTTTAACTTTTTGGGGCTAGATTCACCCTTAATATACATTATTTATATATATATATATATATATATCGTTATTTTCTAGGTAACTCAACTGGGAGTGGGTGGAATGAACACTTCTGGTGTGCCTTTTCTGTTTGGATTTTCTTTTGAACTTTTGACTGATTTTTCCCTCTTCAGTTTTGATGGAGATTTTTGAGAAATTAAAATAGCTTCCAAGGAAATCGTATCGACTATACTTGGGAATAACCCCATCTTATGTAGCAGAATATCAGTAAACATGCTTAAAAACTTAAGAGAATATATGTGAAATGTCAGATTTAGATCCTCTAGATTTTTTAGGGTACTTTATCAATAGATTTCCTTAAATCCTAACCACTTTTTAATAATTTAATGATCTTGATTTTGTCATGTCATCATTTCACTAATAGTATTCTTAAAATAATGAAATAATGTTGCAAACAAAACAATTAAGATTATTATTAGTGAAATGCTGACATGGCGGAATCTAGACTATTAAATCATTAAAGAATAGTTAGGATTTAAGGAAATCTATTTGGTAGAGTACCTTAGAAAATTTAGAGGATCTGAATCCAAGAAAGGTCAAACAACTTGTTTTGGCTTTTGTTGTTGTTGCTTGCATTGGAAGTCCATCCCATTAAGGTCAAACATATTTAATTCAATAGTCTTTCACACACACTCACATATATATATATATATATATATATATATATATTACATATAATTTTTAAAACAATAATAATTGGAATATTTTCTTGTGTGTATGCAAGCAGACATTGGAATTTTCAAATTCGAACAACATTGCAGTCCATGCATTAACCTCCCTAAATAGCCAAATGTTCCACATCGTCATCAATGCTTGCCACAATGTGAAAATGCAAGGTGTTAGGGTCACTGCTGCTGGAAACAGTCCAAACACTGATGGAATTCATGTTCAATTATCTTCAAGTGTCACAATTCTCAACTCCAAGATTGGGACTGGTGATGATTGCATCTCAATTGGCCCTGGTACCACTAACTTGTGGATTGAGAATGTTGCATGCGGACCTGGGCATGGAATTAGGTATTTAATTACTTTTTTTATTCGTTAAAATATTACATGTTTGAAACAACTATATTACATGGTGATGCTAAATTGGTTTTATTGGTGTACTTAATTGGTGCAGCATTGGGAGTCTAGGTAAGGACCAGCAAGAGGCTGGGGTACAAAATGTGACTGTTAAAACAGCTACTTTTACTGGTACTCAGAATGGGGTGAGGATTAAGTCATGGGGAAGGCCTAGCAATGGGTTTGCTAAGAACATTCTATTCCAACATGCCGTTATGACAAATGTCCAAAATCCTATAGTAATTGACCAAAATTACTGTCCTGGCAATAAGGGATGCCCTGGTCAGGTAATATTTTTTTTTAAACCTTATTTTGCATGCAAATGTAGTTTAAAAAAAAGATATGGTTGTTTTTGAAAAGGCCTAAACATGTTCAAGTAAATCACACATCAATTCTAAAAATTTTAGTTCCCATAAGCCTAAGACAATAACCTTTAAAACTCACTTTTTCAAGGTTTTTAAAGTACAAATATACTTTAGTATACTTTTAGCAAAAAGTTAGATAAATTGTTCCCAAACAGACACATAGCCAAGCCTATTATCATGTCAAAATCAATTGTTACTCTATCCTAGTTTTGAACCCAAAATGAGCCCCCCCAAACATTTTCAAAGTTTTGTACTTTACTTCATAATTTGTTCAATATTTTTCATTTCTATTTTTAGTTGGAGCTTGCATCCCATCAGTGGAAAATTAATTTCTTTTTTCCTTTTATTAGGCTTCTGGAGTAAAAATTAGTGATGTGACATACCAAGATATCCATGGAACATCAGCAACAGAGGTTGCTGTGAAATTTGATTGTAGTTCTGGAAATCCATGCTCTAGAATAAGATTGGAGGATGTAAAGCTCACTTACAAGAATCAAGTAGCCCAAGCTTCGTGTAGCCATGCTGCTGGAACATCTACTGGTTTTGTCCAGCCCACAAGTTGCTTGTAGAGAGGGAAAAATTATACAAAATACGTATCTATGAAGGATAGAAAAGGAACTTACATTCTTGTCCTTTCATCCTTTGGGAAAAAAAATTATACACATTTTTAGTTTCTTTAATATGGAGATTAGCGTGATAGGTAATTGAGTTATAAGTTGATTGCTGAAGCCTGTGGCGGTGCTTATCGATTGGGCATTCTTGAAGCATGCCGGGCCTAGCAATCAAAATATAATGTTGAAAGTTTAAACGCCTATTTGGGTGTTTGTACGTTGTATGTCGAATTGTTATAAGAGATACGGTTGTGTTTGATGTATTAGTTTCAATTGGACCTCACTTATTGGATTTATATATTTTTATCATTTCCATATTTTTCAATGAGAAGTCACATTAATTATATTCAACTAGCTTGAAATGCATATGCATGGATACACTTAAAAATACACAATAAGATGCATAATATAATTCATATTGTGGGGCCCAATAATTTAAGGACCAAGCCCAATTGATCCTGGAAAATCCGAAGGCCCAATCCGAGGAGAGCTGTGGCCCAAGCTCTACAGTACAGAGCACAAAACAATTTTGGAAGGCAGCCGAGGACAGTTTGGTCCTCGGCAGATCCTGAATCCCACCGAAATGAAGGGATAAAACTGGTATAGGGACGAATTTGTAAGGAGATCCAAAATATCTTGGGGAAGTTATCCTTACTACCCTTCCAGCTAAGACCCAACACATGACAGAGCCGTACTCTGCAGCCTTATCAACCATACCCAACAATTCTGGGATTAGACTGATGGGACAAATATCAGTCTTGTAAAGATTGACCCTACACGTGGACGAAGGACAATGAACACGGACGAGTATAAAAGAAGAAAGTAAATAAATCTAAAGGGGATCCAATCTGACCTCCAAAAAAGAAAGATCACATGGGGGAGAACACCTCAACAACACCGGACTTCACTGAAGAAAGTCCGTCGTTGGATAACCGGGGGAAGGCCTCAATGGTCCTCGGATCAACTCCGAGGAGTCCCATCCCATAGGGTGCGACGTCTTAGGGCTTAAATGTTCAGGCCCAACTCCTTTTTCTACCTGAATTCCTATAAAGCCAGGATCGGACATCGCCCCGTGACCAGCGGCTAGCTTTTCAAGCCCACTCTCTACAAATCATATTGTGAGGGATCTTTCGTACGCGAGCCCAACATCCTTACTGGGCCGCCAGAGAATTGTGTCCTTACAATTGGCGCCGTCTGTGGGAAAGCTTGCGCGTTGGCGCAGGTGGCGGTGGAATCAACTCATTGGCAAGCGAAAATTTCTGGGATCTCCTCCGTCTCCGGCGACATATAGTTGTTGCTCCGACGTAAACTTCTGCTAGGGGCTATGCCTCGCAGTGCTAAGGGCGCGGGCGTCTCTAGGGGCTTCCAGCCCCAGGCCAACTGTCCCCGCCTTGGTGTAGGGGCTGGTGGTTGAAAAATAAAACAAATAAAAGAAATCTTAGAAGTTTTGGACAGAACCAAGGCCTTGCATGGTCCTCGGACTCAAGCCTATGGGGAAACCAAGTACATAAAAGAAATCTTATAAGTTTTGGACAGAACCAAGGCCTTGCATGGTCCTCGGACTCAAGCCTATGGGGAAACCAAGTACATAAAAGAAATCTTATAAGTTTTGGACAGAACCAAGGCCTTGCATGGTCCTCGGACTCAAGCCTATGGGGAAACCAAGTACATAAAAGAAATCTTAGAAGTTTTGGACAGAACCAAGGCCTTGCATGGTCCTCGGACTCAAGCCTATGGGGAAACCAAGTACATAAAAGAAATCTTATAAGTTTTGGACAGAACCAAGGCCTTGCATGGTCCTCGGACTCAAGCCTATGGGGAAACCAAGTACATAAAAGAAATCTTAGAAGTTTTGGACAGAACCAAGGCCTTGCATGGTCCTCGGACTCAAGCCTATGGGGAAACCAAGTACATAAAAGAAATCTTAGAAGTTTTGGACAGAATTTGGACAGAACCAAGGCCTTGCATGGTCCTCTGGACCAAGCCTATGGGAAACCAAGTAATGAAAGAATCTTACAAGTTTTGGACAGAACCAAGGCTTGCATGTCCACGGACCTCACAGCCTAGGGAAACCAAAGTTACAAAAAAATCTACAGTTTTGGACAGAACCATGCTGCATGGTCCAACGAACTCAAGCCTATGGGGAAACCAAGTACAAAAAAGAAAATCTTATAAGTTTTGGACAGAACCAAGGCCTGGCATGGTCCTCGGACTCCAGCCTATGGGGAAACCAAGTACAAAAAAGAAAATCTTATAAGTTTTAGACAGAACCAAGGCCTGGCATGGTCCTCGGACTCCAGCCTATGGGGAAACCAAGTACAAAAAAGAAAATCTTATAAGTTTTGGACAGAACCAAGGCCTGGCATGGTCCTCGGA
>NW_022155159.1:0-17010 GCF_001633185.2 Quercus lobata | reverse complement strand
TTATAATTTTTTGAATCTTTTTACTATTTTTTTCGGAATTTTCTTGCCCTGGTCGAGTATGAACCGAATTCGGGACTAAAATTTTTTATTCACTTTCTCGGCCTATCTCATCCCGTTTTGGCTAAACATAATGCCGGGAAGAGGTTTTATAATTTTTTGAATTTTTTTACTATTTTTTTCGGAATTTTCTTGCCCGGGTCGAGTATGAACGGAATTTAAGATTAAAAGTTTGTTTTCACTTTTTCTGTCTATCTCATCCCGTTTTAGTTAAAAATAATGCCGGGAAGAGGTTTTATAATTTTCTGAAATTTTTTACTATTTTTTTCGGAATTTTCTTGCCAGGTCGAGTATGAATGGAATTCGGGACTAAAATTTTGAATTCACTTTCTCGGCCTATCTCATCCCGTTTTGGCTAAAAAAAATGTCGGGAAGAGGTTTTATAATTTTTCGACTTTTTTTACTATTTTATTCGGAATTTTCTTTCCCAGGTCGAGTATGAACGGAATTCGGGACTAAAATTTTGTTTTCACTTTTTCCGTCTATCTCATCCCGTTTTGGCTAAAAATAATGCCGGGAAGAGGTTTTATTATTTTTTCAATTTTTTTACTATTTTTGTCGGAATTTTCATGCTCGGGTTGAGTATGAACAGAATTCGGGACTAAAATTTTGTTTTCACTTTTTCGGCCTATCTCATCCCGTTTTGGCTAAGTATAATGCCGGGAAGAGGTTTTATAATTTTTTGAATTTTTTACGATTTTTTTCGGAATTTTCTTGCTCGGGTCTAGTATGAACAAAATTTGGGACAAAAATTTTGTATTCACTTTTTCGGCCTATCTCATCCCTTTTTGACTAAAAATAATGCCGGGAAGATGTTTTATATTTTTCGAATTTTTTACTATTTTTTTCTGAATTTTATTGCCTGGGTCGAGTGTGAACGGAATTTGGGACTAAAATTTTGTTTTCACTTTTTCGGCCTATCTCATCCCGTTTTGGCTAAAAATAATGCCAGGAAGAGGTTTTAAAATTTTTTTACTATTTTTTTTGGAATTTTGTTTCTTTGGTCGGGTATGAACGGAATTCGGGACTAAAATTTTGTATTCCCTTTTTCGGCCTATCTAAACCCGTTTTGGCAAAAAATAATGCCGGGAAGAGGTTTTACAATTTTTTTACTATTTTTTTTGGAATCTTCTTGCTCGGGTCGAGTATGAACGGAATTCGGGGCTAAAATTTTGTTTTCACTTTTTCGACTTATCTCATCCCGTTTTGGCTAAATATATTGCCGGGAAGAGGTTTTACAATTTTTTGAATTTTCTTACGATTTTTTTCGGAATTTTCTTGCTCGGGTCTAGTATGAACGGAATTTGGGACTAAAATTTTGTATTCACTTTTTCGGCCTATCTCATCCTGTTTTGACTAAAAATAATGCCGGGATGATGTTTTATAATTTTTCGAATGTTTTACTATTTTTTTTCTGAATTTTATTGCCTGGGTCGAGAATGAATGGAATTTGGGACTAAAATTTTGTTTTCACTTTTTCGGCCTATCTCATCCCGTTTTGGCTAAAAATAATGCCAGGAAGAGGTTTTATAATTTTTTGAATTTTTTTACTATTTTTTTTGGAATTTTGTTTCCTGGGTCTGGTATGAACGGAATTCGGGACTAAAATTTTGTTTTCACTTTTTCTGCTAATCTCATCCCGTTTTGGCTAAAAATAATGCCGGGAAGAGGTTTTATAATTTTTTGAATTTTTTTACTATTTTTCTTGGATTTTTTTTTCCTGGGTCGGGTATGAACGGAATTCGGGACTAAAATTTTGTATTCACTTTTTCGGCCTATCTCAACCCGTTTTGGCAAAAAATAATGCCGGGAAGAGGTTTTACAATTTTTGGAATTTTTTTACTATTTTCTTTGGAATTTTCTTGCCCGGGTCTAGTTTCAACGGAATTCGGGCCTAAAATTTTGTTTTCACTTTTTCGGCCTATCTCATCCTGTTTTGACTAAAAATAATGCCGGGAAGAGATTTTATAATTTTTTGAGTTTTTATACTATTTTTTTCGGAATTTTCTTTCCCGGGTCGAGTACGTACGAAATTCGTGACTAAAATTTTATTTTCACTTTTTTTGTCTCTCTCATCCCGATTTAGGTAAAAATAATGCGGGGAAGAGGTTTTATAATTTTTTGAAATTTTTTACTATTTTATTCGGAATTTTCTTTCCCGGGTCGAGTATGGACTGAATTCGGGACTAAAATTTTGTTTTCACTTTTTCGGTCGATCTAATCCCGTTTTGGCTAAAAATAATGCCGAGGAGAGGTTTTATAATTTTTTAAAATTCTTTACTATTTTTTTCGGAATTTTCTTTCCCGGGTCGAGTATGTACGAAATTCGTGACTAAAATTTTGTTTTCACTTTTTTTGTCTATCTCATCCCAATTTAGGTAAAAATAATGCGGGGAAGAGGTTTTATAATTTTTTGAAATTCTATACTATTTTTTTCGGAATTTTCTTGCCCTGGTCGAGTATGAACGGAATTCGGGACTAAAAGTTTGTATTCACTTTCTCGGCCTATCTCATCCCGTTTTGGCTAAATATAATGCCGGGAAGAGGTTTTGTAATTTTTTGAATTTTTTTACTATTTTATTCGGAATTTTCTTTCCCGGGTCGAGTATGAACGGAATTCGGGACTAAAATTTTGTTTCACTTGTTCGGTCTATCTAATCCCGTTTTGGCTAAAAATAATGCCGGGGAGAGGTTTTATAATTTTTTAAAATTCTTTACTATTTTTTTCGGAATTTTCTTGCCCGGGTTGAGTATGAATAGAATTCGGGACTAAAATTTTGTTTTCACTTTTTCGGCCTATCTCATCCCGTTTTGGCTAAATATAATGCCGGGAAGAGGTTTTATAATTTTTTGAATCTTTTTACTATTTTTTTCGGAATTTTCTTGCCCTGGTCGAGTATGAACCGAATTCGGGACTGAAATTTTTTATTCACTTTCTCGGCCTATCTCATCCCGTTTTGGCTAAACATAATGCCGGGAAGAGGTTTTATAATTTTTTGAATTTTTTTACTATTTTTCTTGGAATTTTGTTTCCTGGGTCGGGTATGAACGGAATTAAGAGTAAAATTTTGTTTTCACTTTTTCCGTCTATCCATCCCGTTTTAGTTTAAAAAATAATGCCGGGAAGAGGTTATAGATTTGGTTGAAATTTTTACTATTTTTTTCGGAATTTTCTTGCCAGGTCGAGTATGAATGGAATTCGGGACTAAAATTTTGAATTCACTTTCTCGGCCTATCTCATCCCGTTTTGGCTAAAAAAAATGTCGGGAAGAGGTTTTATAATTTTTCGACTTTTTTTACTATTTTATTCGGAATTTTCTTTCCCAGGTCGAGTATGAACGGAATTCGGGACTAAAATTTTGTTTTCACTTTTTCCGTCTATCTCATCCCGTTTTGGCTAAAAATAATGCCGGGAAGAGGTTTTATTATTTTTTCAATTTTTTTACTATTTTTGTCGGAATTTTCATGCTCGGGTTGAGTATGAACAGAATTCGGGATTAAAATTTTGTTTTCACTTTTTCGGCCTATCTCATCCCGTTTTGGCTAAGTATAATGCCGGGAAGAGGTTTTATAATTTTTTGAATTTTTTTACGATTTTTTTCGGAATTTTCTTGCTCGGGTCTAGTATGAACAAAATTTGGGACAAAAATTTTGTATTCACTTTTTTGGCCTATCTCATCCCTTTTTGACTAAAAATAATGCCGGGAAGATGTTTGATATTTTTCGAATTTTTTACTATTTTTTTCTGAACTTTATTACCTGGGTCGAGTGTGCACGAAATTTGGGACTAAAATTTTGTTTTCACTTTTTCGTCCTATCTCATCCCGTTTTGGCTAAAAATAATGCCAGGAAGAGGTTTTAAAATTTTTTTACTATTTTTTTTGGAATTTTGTTTCTTTGGTCGGGTATGAACGGAATTCGGGACTAAAATTTTGTATACCCTTTTTCGGCCTATCTCAACCCGTTTTGGCAAAAAATAACGCCGGGAAGAGGTTTTACAATTTTTTGAATTTTTTTACTATTTTTTGTGGAATTTTCTTGCTCGGGTCGAGTATGAACGGAATTCGGGACTACAATTTTGTTTTCACTTTTTCGGCCTATCTCATCCCGTTTTGGCTAAATATAATGTCGGGAAGTGGTTTTACAATTTTTTGAATTTTCTTACGATTTTTTTCGGAATTTTCTTGCTCGGGTCTAGTATGAACGGAATTTGGGACTAAAATTTTGTATTCACTTTTTCGGCCTATCTCATCCTGTTTTGACTAAAAATAATGCCGGGATGATGTTTTATAATTTTTCGAATGTTTTACTATTTTTTTTTCTGAATTTTATTGCCTGGGTCGAGAATGAACGGAATTTGGGACTAAAATTTTGTTTTCACTTTTTCGGCCTATCTCATCCCGTTTTGGCTAAAAATAATGCCAGGAAGAGGTTTTATAATTTTTTGAATTTTTTTACTATTTTTTTTGGAATTTTGTTTCCTGGGTCTGGTATGAACGGAATTCGGGACTAAAATTTTGTTTTCACTTTTTCGGCTAATCTCATCCCGTTTTGGCTAAAAATAATGCCGGGAAGAGGTTTTATAATTTTTTTGAATTCTTTACTAGTTTTTTGAATTCTTGGCCCTGTCGAGTTATGAACGGATCGGACTAAAAGTTTGTATTCACTTTCTCGGCCTATCTCATTCCGTTTTGGCTAAATATAATGCCGGGAAGAGGTTTTATAATTTTTTGAATTTTTTTACTATTTTATTCGGAATTTTCTTTCCCGGGTCGAGTATGAACGGAATTCGGGACTAAAATTTTGTTTCACTTGTTCGGTCTATCTAATCCCGTTTTGGCTAAAAATAATGCCGGGGAGAGGTTTTATAATTTTTTAAAATTCTTCACTATTTTTTTCGGAATTTTCTTGCCCGGGTTGAGTATGAACGGAATTCGGGACTAAAATTTTGTTTTCACTTTTTCGGCCTATCTCATCCCGTTTTGGCTAAATATAATGCCGGGAAGTGGTTTTATAATTTTTTGAATCTTTTTACTATTTTTTTCGGAATTTTCTTGCCCTGGTCAAGTATGAACCGAATTCGGGACTAAAATTTTTTATTCACTTTCTCGGCCTATCTCATCCCGTTTTGGCTAAACATAATGCCGGGAAGAGGTTTTATAATTTTTTGAATTTTTTTACTATTTTTTTCGGAATTTTCTTACCCGGGTCGAGTATGAACGGAATTTAAGATTAAAATTTTGTTTTCACTTTTTCCGTCTATCTCATCCCGTTTTAGTTAAAAATAATGCCGGGAAGAGGTTTTATAATTTTTTGAATTTTTTTACTATTTTTTTCGGAATTTTCTTGCCAAGTAGAGTATGAATGGAATTCGGGACCTAAAAATTTTTGAATCATTCTCTGCCTATCTCATCCCGTTTTGGCTAAAAATAACTGTCGGAAAGAGGTTTTAAATTTTTCGACTTTACGTATTTTATTCGATTTCGTTTCCCAGGTCGAGTATGAATGGAATTCGGGACTAAAATTTTGAATTCACTTTCTCGGCCTATCTCATCCCGTTTTGGCTAAAAATAATGTCGGGAAGAGGTTTTATTATTTTTTCAATTTTTTTACTATTTTTGTCGGAATTTTCATGCTCGGGTTGAGTATGAACAGAATTCGGGACTAAAATTTTGTTTTCACTTTTTCGGCCTATCTCATCCCGTTTTGGCTAAGTATAATGCCGGGAAGAGGTTTTATAATTTTTTGAATTTTTTTACGATTTTTTTCTGAATTTTCTTGCTCGGGTCTAGTATGAACAAAATTTGGGACAAAAATTTTGTATTCACTTTTTTGGCCTATCTCATCCCTTTTTGACTAAAAATAATGCCGGGAAGATGTTTGATATTTTTCGAATTTTTTACTATTTTTTTCTGAACTTTATTACCTGGTTCGAGTGTGCACGGAATTTGGGACTAAAATTTTGTTTTCACTTTTTCGTCCTATCTCATCCCGTTTTGGCTAAAAATAATGCCAGGAAGAGGTTTTAAAATTTTTTTACTATTTTTTTTGAAATTTTGTTTCTTTGGTCGGGTATGAACGGAATTTGGGACGAAAATTTTGTATACCCTTTTTCGGCCTATCTCAACCCGTTTTGGCAAAAAATAACGCCGGGAAGAGGTTTTACAATTTTTTGAATTTTTTTACTATTTTTTGTGGAATTTTCTTGCTCGGGTCGAGTATGAACGGAATTCGGGACTACAATTTTGTTTTCACTTTTTCGGCCTATCTCATCCCGTTTTGGCTAAATATAATGTCGGGAAGAGGTTTTACAATTTTTTGAATTTTCTTACGATTTTTTTCGGAATTTTCTTGCTCGGTTCTAGTATGAACGGAATTTGGGACTAAAATTTTGTATTCACTTTTTCGGCCTATCTCATCCTGTTTTGACTAAAAATAATGCCGGGATGATGTTTTATAATTTTTCGAATGTTTTACTATTTTTTTTCTGAATTTTATTGCCTGGGTCGAGAATGAACGGAATTTGGGACTAAAATTTTGTTTTCACTTTTTCGGCCTATCTCATCCCGTTTTGGCTAAATATAATGCCGGGAAGAGGTTTTATAATTTTTTGAATTTTTTTACTATTTTATTCGGAATTTTCTTTCCCGGGTCGAGTATGAACGGAATTCGGGACTAAAATTTTGTTTCACTTGTTCGGTCTATCTAATCCCGTTTTGGCTAAAAATAATGCCGGGGAGAGGTTTTATAATTTTTTAAAATTCTTTACTATTTTTTTCGGAATTTTCTTGCCCGGGTTGAGTATGAACGGAATTCGGGACTAAAATTTTGTTTTCACTTTTTCGGCCTATCTCATCCCGTTTTGGCTAAATATAATGCCGGGAAGAGGTTTTATAATTTTTTGAATCTTTTTACTATTTTTTTCGGAATTTTCGTGCCCTGGTCGAGTATGAACCGAATTCGGGACTAAAATTTTTTATTCACTTTCTCGGCCTATCTCATCCCGTTTTGGCTAAACATAATGCCGGGAAGAGGTTTTATAATTTTTTGAATTTTTTTACTATTTTTTTCGGAATTTTCTTGCCCGGGTCGAGTATGAACGGAATTTAAGATTAAAAGTTTGTTTTCACTTTTTCTGTCTATCTCATCCCGTTTTAGTTAAAAATAATGCCGGGAAGAGGTTTTATAATTTTTTGAAATTTTTTACTATTTTTTTCGGAATTTTCTTGCCAGGTCGAGTATGAATGGAATTCGGGACTAAAATTTTGAATTCACTTTCTCGGCCTATCTCATCACGTTTTGGCTAAAAATAATGTCGGGAAGAGGTTTTATAATTTTTCGACTTTTTTTACTATTTTATTCGGAATTTTCTTTCCCAGGTCGAGTATGAACGGAATTCGGGACTAAAATTTTGTTTTCACTTTTTCCGTCTATCTCATCCCGTTTTGGCTAAAAATAATGCCGGGAAGAGGTTTTATTATTTTTTCAATTTTTTTACTATTTTTGTCGGAATTTTCATGCTCGGGTTGAGTATGAACAGAATTCGGGACTAAAATTTTGTTTTCACTTTTTCGGCCTATCTCATCCCGTTTTGGCTAAGTATAATGCCGGGAAGAGGTTTTATAATTTTTTGAATTTTTTTACGATTTTTTTCGGAATTTTCTTGCTCGGGTCTAGTATGAACAAAATTTGGGACAAAAATTTTGTATTCACTTTTTTGGCCTATCTCATCCCTTTTTGACTAAAAATAATGCCGGGAAGATGTTTGATATTTTTCGAATTTTTTACTATTTTTTTCTGAACTTTATTACCTGGGTCGAGTGTGCACGGAATTTGGGACTAAAAATTTTTGTTTTTCACTTTGGCCTGATCGTCATCCCGTTTTGGCAAAAATAATGCCAGGGAAGAGGTTTTAAAATTTTTTTTACTTTTTTTTGGAATTTGTTTTCTTGGTCGTATGAACGGGGGAATTCGGACTAAAAATTTTGTATTTCCTTTTTCGCCGTATCTCAACCCGTTTTGGCAAAAAATAATGCTGGAAGAGGTTTTACAATTTTTACTATTTTTTTTTTGGAATTTCTTGCTCGGGTCGAGTTATGAACGGAATTCGGGGCTAAAATTTTGTTTTCACTTTTCGACTTATCTCATCCCGTTTGGCAAATATATTGCCGGGAAGAGGTTTTATAATTTTTTTGAAATTCTTTACTATTTTTTTCGGAATTTTCTTGCCCTGGTCGAGTATGAACGGAATTTGGGACTAAAATTTTGTTTTCACTTTTTCGGCCTATCTCATCCCGTTTTGGCTAAAAATAATGCCAGGAAGAGGTTTTATAATTTTTTGAATTTTTTTACTATTTTTTTTGGAATTTTGTTTCCTGGGTCTGGTATGAACGGAATTCGGGACTAAAATTTTGTTTTCACTTTTTCGGCTAATCTCATCCCGTTTTGGCTAAAAATAATGCCGGGAAGAGGTTTTATAATTTTTTGAATTTTTTTACTATTTTTCTTGGATTTTTTTTCCTGGGTCGGGTATGAACGGAATTCGGGACTAAAATTTTGTATTCACTTTTTCGGCCTATCTCAACCCGTTTTGGCAAAAAATAATGCCGGGAAGAGGTTTTACAATTTTTGGAATTTTTTTACTATTTTTTTTGGAATTTTCTTGCCCGAGTCTAGTTTGAACGGAATTCGGGCCTAAAATTTTGTTTTCACTTTTTCGGCCTATCTCATCCTGTTTTGACTAAAAATAATGCCGGGAAGAGATTTTATAATTTTTTGAGTTTTTATACTATTTTTTTCGGAATTTTCTTTCCCGGGTCGAGTACGTACGAAATTCGTGACTAAAATTTTATTTTCACTTTTTTTGTCTCTCTCATCCCGATTTAGGTAAAAATAATGCGGGGAAGAGGTTTTACAATTTTTGGAATTTTTTTACTATTTTTTTTGGAATTTTCTTGCCCGGGTCGAGTATGAACGGAATTCGGGACTAAAATTTTGTTTTCACTTTTTCGGCCTATCTCATCCCGTTTTGGCTAAAAATAATGCCGGGAAGAGGTTTTATAATTTTTTAAAATTTTTACTATTTTTTTCGGAATTTTCTTTCCCGGGTCGAGTATGTACGAAATTCGTGACTAAAATTTTGTTTTCACTTTTTTTGTCTATCTCATCCCAATTTAGGTAAAAATAATGCGGGGAAGAGGTTTTATAATTTTTTGAAATTCTTTACTATTTTTTTCGGAATTTTCTTGCCCTGGTCGAGTATGAACGGAATTCGGGACTAAAAGTTTGTATTCACTTTCTCGGCCTATCTCATCCCGTTTTGGCTAAATATAATGCCGGGAAGAGGTTTTATAATTTTTTGAATTTTTTTACTATTTTATTCGGAATTTTCTTTCCCGGGTCGAGTATGAACGGAATTCGGGACTAAAATTTTGTTTCACTTGTTCGGTCTATCTAATTCCGTTTTGGCTAAAAATAATGCCGGGGAGAGGTTTTATAATTTTTTAAAATTCTTTACTATTTTTTTCGGAATTTTCTTGCCCGGGTTGAGTATGAACGGAATTCGGGACTAAAATTTTGTTTTCACTTTTTCGGCCTATCTCATCCCGTTTTGGCTAAATATAATGCCGGGAAGAGGTTTTATAATTTTTTGAATCTTTTTACTATTTTTTTGGGAATTTTCTTGCCCTGGTCGAGTATGAACCGAATTCGGGACTAAAATTTTTTATTCACTTTCTCGGCCTATCTCATCCCGTTTTGGCTAAACATAATGCCGGGAAGAGGTTTTATAATTTTTTGAATTTTTTTACTATTTTTTTCGGAATTTTCTTGCCCGGGTCGAGTATGAACGGAATTTAAGATTAAAAGTTTGTTTTCACTTTTTCTGTCTATCTCATCCCGTTTTAGTTAAAAATAATGCCGGGAAGAGGTTTTATAATTTTTTGAAATTTTTTACTATTTTTTTCGGAATTTTCTTGCCAGGTCGAGTATGAATGGAATTCGGGACTAAAATTTTGAATTCACTTTCTCGGCCTATCTCATCCCGTTTTGGCTAAAAATAATGTCGGGAAGAGGTTTTATAATTTTTCGACTTTTTTTACTATTTTATTCGGAATTTTCTTTCCCAGGTCGAGTATGAACGGAATTCGGGACTAAAATTTTGTTTTCACTTTTTCCGTCTATCTCATCCCGTTTTGGCTAAAAATAATGCCGGGAAGAGGTTTTATTATTTTTTCAATTTTTTTACTATTTTTGTCGGAATTTTCTTGCTCGGGTCTAGTATGAACAAAATTTGGGACAAAAATTTTGTATTCAATTTTTCGGCCTATCTCATCCCTTTTTGACTAAAAATAATGCCGGGAAGATGTTTTATATTTTTCCAATTTTTTACTATTTTTTTCTGAATTTTATTGCCTGGGTCGAGTGTGAACGGAATTTGGGACTAAAATTTTGTTTTCACTTTTTCGGCCTATCTCATCCCGTTTTGGCTAAAAATAATGCCAGGAAGAGGTTTTAAAATTTTTTTACTATTTTTTTTGGAATTTTGTTTCTTTGGTCGGGTATGAACGGAATTCGGGACTAAAATTTTGTATTCCCTTTTTCGGCCTATCTAAACCCGTTTTGGCAAAAAATAATGCCGGGAAGAGGTTTTACAATTTTTTTACTATTTTTTTTGGAATCTTCTTGCTCGGGTCGAGTATGAACGGAATTCGGGGCTAAAATTTTGTTTTCACTTTTTCGACTTATCTCATCCCGTTTTGGCTAAATATATTGCCGGGAAGAGGTTTTACAATTTTTTGAATTTTCTTACGATTTTTTTCGGAATTTTCTTGCTCGGGTCTAGTATGAACGGAATTTGGGACTAAAATTTTGTATTCACTTTTTCGGCCTATCTCATCCTGTTTTGACTAAAAATAATGCCGGGATGATGTTTTATAATTTTTCGAATGTTTTACTATTTTTTTTCTGAATTTTATTGCCTGGGTCGAGAATGAATGGAATTTGGGACTAAAATATTGTTTTCACTTTTTCGGCCTATCTCATCCCGTTTTGGCTAAAAATAATGCCAGGAAGAGGTTTTATAATTTTTTGAATTTTTTTACTATTTTTTTTGGAATTTTGTTTCCTGGGTCTGGTATGAACGGAATTCGGGACTAAAATTTTGTTTTCACTTTTTCGGCTAATCTCATCCCGTTTTGGCTAAAAATAATGCCGGGAAGAGGTTTTATAATTTTTTGAATTTTTTTACTATTTTTCTTGGATTTTTTTTTCCTGGGTCGGGTATGAACGGAATTCGGGACTAAAATTTTGTATTCACTTTTTCGGCCTATCTCAACCCGTTTTGGCAAAAAATAATTCCGGGAAGAGGTTTTACAATTTTTGGAATTTTTTTACTATTTTTTTTGGAATTTTCTTGCCCGGGTCTAGTTTGAACGGAATTCGGGCCTAAAATTTTGTTTTCAATTTTTCGGCCTATCCCATCCTGTTATGACTAAAAATAATGCCGGGAAGAGATTTTATAATTTTTTGAGTTTTTATACTATTTTTTTCGGAATTTTCTTTCCCGGATCGAGTACGTACGAAATTCGTGACTAAAATTTTATTTTCGCTTTTTTTGTCTCTCTCATCCCGATTTAGGTAAAAATAATGCGGGGAAGAGGTTTTATAATTTTTTGAAATTTTTTACTATTTTATTCGGAATTTTCTTTCCCGGGTCGAGTATGAACTGAATTCGGGACTAAAATTTTGTTTTCACTTTTTCGGTCGATCTAATCCCGTTTTGGCTAAAAATAATGCCGAGGAGAGGTTTTATAATTTTTAAAAATTCTTTACTATTTTTTTCGGAATTTTCTTTCCCGGGTCGAGTATGTACGAAATTCGTGACTAAAATTTTGTTTTCACTTTTTTTGTCTATCTCATCCCAATTTAGGTAAAAATAATGCGGGGAAGAGGTTTTATAATTTTTTGAAATTCTTTACTATTTTTTTCGGAATTTTCTTGCCCTGGTCGAGTATGAACGAAATTCGGGACTAAAAGTTTGTATTCACTTTCTCGGCCTATCTCATCCCGTTTTGGCTAAATATAATGCCGGGAAGAGGTTTTATAATTTTTTGAATTTTTTTACTATTTTATTCGGAATTTTCTTTCCCGGGTCGAGTATGAACGGAATTCGGGACTAAAATTTTGTTTCACTTGTTCGGTCTATCTAATTCCGTTTTGGCTAAAAATAATGCCGGGGAGAGGTTTTATAATTTTTTAAAATTCTTTACTATTTTTTTCGGAATTTTCTTGCCCGGGTTGAGTATGAACGGAATTCGGGACTAAAATTTTGTTTTCACTTTTTCGGCCTATCTCATCCCGTTTTTGCTAAATATAATGCCGGGAAGAGGTTTTATAATTTTTTGAATCTTTTTACTATTTTTTTCGGAATTTTCTTGCCCTGGTCGAGTATGAACCGAATTCGGGACTAAAATTTTTTATTCACTTTTTCTGTCTATCTCATCCCGTTTTAGTTAAAAATAATGCCGGGAAGAGGTTTTATAATTTTTTGAAATTTTTTACTATTTTTTTCGGAATTTTCTTGCCAGGTCGAGTATGAATGGAATTCGGGACCAAAATTTTGAATTCACATTCTCGGCCTATCTCATCCCGTTTTGGCTAAAAATAATGTCGGGAAGAGGTTTTATAATTTTTCGACTTTTTTTACTATTTTATTCGGAATTTTCTTTCCCAGGTCGAGTATGAACGGAATTCGGGACTAAAATTTTGTTTTCACTTTTTCCGTCTATCTCATCCCGTTTTGGCTAAAAATAATGCCGGGAAGAGGTTTTATTATTTTTTCAATTTTTTTACTATTTTTGTCGGAATTTTCATGCTCGGGTCGAGTATGAACAGAATTCGGGACTAAAATTTTGTTTTCACTTTTTCGGCCTATCTCATCCCGTTTTGACTAAAAATAATGCCGGGATGATGTTTTATAATTTTTCGAATGTTTTACTATTTTTTTTCTGAATTTTATTGCCTGGGTCGAGAATGAACCGAATTTGGGACTAAAATTTTGTTTTCACTTTTTCGGCCTATCTCATCCCGTTTTGGCTAAAAATAATGCCAGGAAGAGGTTTTATAATTTTTTGAATTTTTTTACTATTTTTTTTGGAATTTTGTTTCCTGGGTCTGGTATGAACGGAATTCGGGACTAAAATTTTGTTTTCACTTTTTCGGCCTATCTCATCCCGTTTTGGCTAAATATAATGCCGGGAAGAGGTTTTACAATTTTTTGAATTTTCTTACGATTTTTTCGGAATTTCTTTCGGTCTAGTATGAAGGGAATTTGACTAAAATTTTTATTCACTTTTCGGCCATATCCTCATCCTGTTTTGGACTAAAAAATAATGCTTGGATGATGTTTTATAATTTTTCGGAAGTTTACTAATTTTTCTGAATTTTATTGCCTGGGTCGAGAATGAATGGAATTTGGGACTAAAATTTTGTTTTCACTTTTTCGGCCTATCTCATCCCGTTTTGGCTAAAAATAATGCCAGGAAGAGGTTTTATAATTTTTTGAATTTTTTTACTATTTTTTTTGGAATTTTGTTTCCTGGGTCTGGTATGAACGGAATTCGGGACTAAAATTTTGTTTTCACTTTTTCGGCTAATCTCATCCCGTTTTGGCTAAAAATAATGCCGGGAAGAGGTTTTATAATTTTTTGAATTTTTTTACTATTTTTCTTGGATTTTTTTTTCCTGGGTCGGGTATGAACGGAATTCGGGACTAAAATTTTGTATTCACTTTTTCGGCCTATCTCAACCCGTTTTGCAAAAAATAATGCCGGGAAGAGGTTTTACAATTTTTGGAATTTTTTTACTATTTTTTTTGGAATTTTCTTGCCCGGGTCTAGTTTGAACGGAATTCGGGCCTAAAATTTTGTTTTCACTTTTTCGGCCTATCTCATCCTGTTTTGACTAAAAATAATGCCGGGAAGAGATTTTATAATTTTTTGAGTTTTTATACTATTTTTTTCGGAATTTTCTTTCTCGGGTCGAGTACGTACGAAATTCGTGACTAAAATTTTATTTTCACTTTTTTTGTCTCTCTCATCCCGATTTAGGTAAAAATAATGCGGGGAAGAGGTTTTATAATTTTTTGAAATTTATTACTATTTTATTCGGAATTTTCTTTCCCGGGTCGAGTATGAACTGAATTCGGGACTAAAATTTTGTTTTCACTTTTTTTGTCTATCTCATCCCAATTTAGGTAAAAATAATGCGGGGAAGAGGTTTTATAATTTTTTGAAATTCTTTACTATTTTTTTCGGAATTGCGTTCACCTGTCGAGTATGACGGAATTCGGGACTAAAAGTTGTATTCACTATTTCTCGCGTGATGGCCAACTCCCGACTCGCTCTAACACCCCATATTGCCGGGAAGAGGTTTTATAATTTTTTGAATTTTTTTACTATTTTATTCGGAATTTTCTTTCCCGGGTCGAGTATGAACGGAATTCGGGACTAAAATTTTGTTTCACTTGTTCGGTCTATCTAATCCCGTTTTGGCTAAAAATAATGCCGGGGAGAGGTTTTATAATTTTTTAAAATTCTTTACTATTTTTTTCGGAATTTTCTTGCCCGGGTTGAGTATGAACGGAATTCGGGACTAAAATTTTGTTTTCACTTTTTCGGCCTATCTCATCCCGTTTTGGCTAAATATAATGCCGGGAAGAGGTTTTATAATTTTTTGAATCTTTTTACTATTTTTTTCGGAATTTTCTTGCCCTGGTCAAGTATGAACCGAATTCGGGACTAAAATTTTTTATTCACTTTCTCGGCCTATCTCATCCCGTTTTGGCTAAACATAATGCCGGGAAGAGGTTTTATAATTTTTTGAATTTTTTTACTATTTTTTTCGGAATTTTCTTGCCCGGGTCGAGTATGAACGGAATTTAAGATTAAAATTTTGTTTTCACTTTTTCTGTCTATCTCATCCCGTTTTAGTTAAAAATAATGCCGGGAAGAGGTTTTATAATTTTTTGAAATTTTTTACTATTTTTTTCGGAATTTTCTTGCCAGGTCGAGTATGAATGGAATTCGGGACTAAAATTTTGAATTCACTTTCTCGGCCTATCTCATCACGTTTTGGCTAAAAATAATGTCGGGAAGAGGTTTTATAATTTTTCGACTTTTTTTACTATTTTATTCGGAATTTTCTTTCCCAGGTCGAGTATGAACGGAATTCGGGACTAAAATTTTGTTTTCACTTTTTCCGTCTATCTCATCCCGTTTTGGCTAAAAATAATGCCGGGAAGAGGTTTTATTATTTTTTCAATTTTTTTACTATTTTTGTCGGAATTTTCATGCTCGGGTTGAGTATGAACAGAATTCGGGACTAAAATTTTGTTTTCACTTTTTCGGCCTATCTCATCCCGTTTTGGCTAAGTATAATGCCGGGAAGAGGTTTTATAATTTTTTGAATTTTTTTACGATTTTTTTCGGAATTTTCTAGCTCGGGTCTAGTATGAACAAAATTTGGGACAAAAATTTTGTATTCACTTTTTTGGCCTATCTCATCCCTTTTTGACTAAAAATAATGCCGGGAAGATGTTTGATATTTTTCGAATTTTTTACTATTTTTTTCTGAATTTTATTGCCTGGGTCGAGTGTGCACGGAATTTGGGACTAAAATTTTGTTTTCACTTTTTCGGCCTATCTCATCCCGTTTTGGCTAAAAATAATGCCAGGAAGAGGTTTTAAAATTTTTTTACTATTTTTTTTGGAATTTTGTTTCTTTGGTCGGGTATGAACGGAATTCGGGACTAAAATTTTGTATTCCCTTTTTCGGCCTATCTCAACCCGTTTTGGCAAAAAATAACGCCGGGAAGGGGTTTTACAATTTTTTGAATTTTTTTACTATTTTTTGTGGAATTTTCTTGCTCGGGTCGAGTATGAACGGAATTCGGGACTAAAATTTTGTTTTCACTTTTTCGGTCTATCTCATCCCGTTTTGGCTAAATATAATGCCGGGAAGAGGTTTTACAATTTTTTGAATTTTCTTACGATTTTTTTCGGAATTTTCTTGCTCGGGTCTAGTATGAACGGAATTTGGGACTAAAATTTTGTATTCACTTTTTTGGCCTATCTCATCCCGTTTTGACTAAAAATAATGCCGGGATGATGTTTTATAATTTTTCGAATGTTTTACTATTTTTTTCTGAATTTTATTGCCTGGGTCGAGAATGAACGGAATTTGGGACTAAAATTTTGTTCTCACTTTTTCGGCCTATCTCATCCCGTTTTGGCTAAAAATAATGCCAGGAAGAGGTTTTATAATTTTTTGAATTTTTTTACTATTTTTTTTGGAATTTTGTTTCCTGGGTTTGGTATGAACGGAACTCGGGACTAAAATTTTGTTTTCACTTTTTTTGTCTCTCTCATCCCGATTTAGGTAAAAGTAATGCGGGGAAGAGGTTTTATAATTTTTTGAAATTTTTTACTATTTTATTCGGAATTTTCTTTCCCGGGTCGAGTATGAACTGAATTCGGGACTAAAATTTTGTTTTCACTTTTTCGGTCGATCTAATCCCGTTTTGGCTAAAAATAATGCCGAGGAGAGGTTTTATAATTTTTTAAAATTCTTTACTATTTTTTTCGGAATTTTCTTTCCCGGGTCGAGTATGTACGAAATTCGTGACTAAAATTTTGTTTTCACTTTTTTTGTCGATCTCATCCCAATTTAGGTAAAAATAATGCGGGGAAGAGGTTTTATAATTCTTTGAAATTCTTTACTATTTTTTTCGGAATTTTCTTGCCCTGGTCGAGTATGAACGGAATTCGGGACTAAAAGTTTGTATTCACTTTCTCGGCCTATCTCATCCCGTTTTGGCTAAATATAATGCCGGGAAGAGGTTTTATAATTTTTTGAATCTTTTTACTATTTTTTTCGGAATTTTCTTGCCCTGGT